>NC_091127.1:106543333-106850833 GCF_040183065.1 Periplaneta americana | reverse complement strand
AATCCGTTCTATTACGTGCTGTTCTTCAATTTCGTTCCAGCAACAGCACGCGTTCAAACCTTATCGAGCATGATAGGGGAGTATAAATTTAATACAGTGCGCCACTCGACCTCAGATTATTGTACCGAAGTACATATGATATTTCCGTGGAGGAATTCTGCGTTATCATATGATGAAGGATGGGTGGAGCGGAGAAAAATTCTCTCTGGCACCGGGACTCGAACCCGGGTTTTCAGCTCTACATGCTGACGCGTTACCCACTAAGCCATACCGGATTCCAGTTCCGATGCCGGTCTGAATCCTCTCAGTTTAAGTTTCACCTCTTAGTTTCCCTTTAGTGGCCTCATGCACTGTGTCACAGATGTGTGACAGTGGCACGATATCGAACACACTATGTGCAGTGACTAAATGACCCATCCGCTACACCCATTCTTCATCACTAGGGAGCGGATTTTTATGTGCCAAAAATTTAAATATATTTATTTTTATGTGCTAAAAAGTACGAAAATATTTTCTAAAAATAAAATAATATATTTTTTTAAATATGACAAAAATACCTTAATTAGCTTGGAAAAAAAATGTTACTAGGTACTCACCAACCACACTTGAGTGCTAGTAGTTGGCCGAGAATTGCAGTAAACAACAAAGGTCATCTCCAAATTCTCCATCACAAATGCATGCCCATTAACTCTGAACAACGACTTATACTGTGAAAACGATCTTTCCACATCACAGGACGTCAGACGTGCATATTTAGAGACAGAAATGTCACAAACACAAACACCGCCAATCCAATACTTCAGGAACTTTACACATTTTTTTTATATCCCCTGTTTTTCCCAAACACATTCTGGAATTTGTCCCTTAGTACTTGTACTTCTGAACCTGGTAGCGAGTCTAGTTTAGTTTTCACGGCATGCACCTCAGACAACAGGTTTTTGGATGTTTCGAGTTTTTTTATGGTCTCACACAAAAAGCTTAGATTTGCTAATAGGAAAGCCAAATCGTTTTTTAAACAACCATCTTTCAGTATATCTTGAAGGATATCGATTGACGAAGACCGATAACAGGGAAATACATCAAGACGTATTGCCTTACTTGGTGGACATGAGCGAGAGGTGAGAGAGATTTGTTTAAATTAAGTAATGTTCATACCCGAACTCTTATCTGCTGTGTTTCACAAACAAAGCGTGGAATGAAATCATCTTCAGCAACAATAAACATTCCTAATTATGTGTTGCAAGATCTCTCTTTCTTGTCCATGTTAAGTTATTCTGTAATATTAACACTGATATGCTGCCTAGCAGTTCTCAGAACTTGTGGCGAAACTATTACGCAAATTGATCACGGATACACCACACAGCGCTTAGAAACACGAAGCAACCAAGAATTCTTAAAAAGATAACGTACTTCTGAGTGACATAATTAATTTAGTTTTAAAATGTTTAAAAGTTCTTGTAAAAAATTATTTAAGTAAAAAAGGTCCAAGATTTATGTGTTTGTAATAGATTTCCTGAAAAATTGTATTTACATAATTTTTTGTGAAAATATGTGTTTTTATGTGAAATAAAATTCGGGTTTTAAACTTGAAACTTTATGTTCGGAATTTTTAACTTTGTTAATTGTGTTTTATCACACGCAAAAATAATATTTAATTACACAGGAATCCGCTCCTTATTCATCACTCGACTTCATGCTTAAGAGTAAAAAGCATTGAAGTCATTACAATATTCGCAATTACTTCAACTTTTACTTTTTATTTTAAATAATAAAATAAAAAATTGTTTCATAAATAATATCAATGTTCGGCAGTATGTATAGGTGTGAACAGTTGTGTGTTTTCTTTCATGAATCTTAACCAAACTAATATAAGGAGTCCACTGACAATCATTTACGTGTTTAGTTTTAAGGACTGCAACTACTAACGTAATATTACATGATGTAGAGAATGTTATAAATAAATGTCAAATGTCTGCAGCAGGTCCTTCAAGTGAGAAAAATGAAATCTTGTAATTTAAGAACATGTGTTTTAACATTATACAAATTGAATATTGAATATGGGGAATAAACACATACAGGTAATAACCACTCCGCCTGATGCAACTTACTTTATACTTTTTTTCGTCATTGGAAGAAATTCATCAAACGTTTTTGTGAGAAAGTTTCACTCGACAACATTGATATTGATCTCCAGAGCCGTAACGCTATCATCAACCTGCATGCGCATACCCATAATCATTTCAGTGCCCCCATATTCACTAATATGATTAAGTATGTCTGGAAGAAAGCTACTTTTCCAGTTGAATGTGATGCCATTGAAGCTCCTGCCAATGTTATCTAGGACACTGAAGATTCGAGTTAATCAACTCCCAACTGCAGAAATGCATCATTCATCCAATGTGCTTATTGTCGTTTACATTAATTATTGTGCTTAACTGATTTCTACATCAACACCCACAAACATAAGTATATGTAAGGACAGCTAAAATTAATAGAATAATGATTATTTACAGATGAGTTTCCTTCCGCATTCATTATTATACCAATATCTATCTAGGCTCAAATATTATACAGGGTGTTTCCGAAGTGGTGTTACAAACTTTCAGAGATGATGGCGAAGGGCACATGTATCAATTTGAGATAAGGAACCCTGGTCCGGAAATGACCGAGTCGAAAGTTAGAAGCAAAAATAGTTGCGTTTATTGTTAGTAAAATAACATGTACAAAAATAGTCTTAAATCTTCCCTGAAGGAGTAAAAACTCGTGGTCAGGGAGTTATCTAAACACATACTTAACATAAACAAAGAATTTTATTCCTCTGTACACCTTATTTATGTGTATTTATCGGTACATCTTACACATACTGTATTCATCTGACGCTGTTTACGTTGTCTACTTACAGCATTCCATTCAGTTCGCTGTCTGAGGGGTGGGGAAAGGAAACTACACTAAAGCAATGCAGATGGCGTAGTGTGTAACGGACATGGTCGGTTCTGATACGCACGACAGCAGTGTATGTGTGCAAGTTGCAGTGTCCAGTCGATCAGTATTAGTGAAATGGAGGAGTACACGAGCGCGGAATATGCACATCTTATTTTCGAATACGGATGAGCCAATGGGAACAGTAGACAAGCTCACAGATTGTATCGGGACAAGTACCCACGTAGGAGATATCCGGCCCATACCATCTTTCCACGACTGTTCCAAAGGTTAAGGGAAGGAGGGCACGTGGTGCCAAACTATAATTCCATTTCCACACAACCATTTTTCCTTATAACTTTCGACTCAGTCATTTCCGGACCATGGTTCCTTAGCTCAAATTGATACATGTGCCCTTCGCCATCATCCCTGAAAGTTTGTAACATCACCTCGGAAACAGCCTGTATACTTGCACTATGGCCAGCTACAATCGGTACCATAAACACTAAAGACAGCTGAACTCTCCATCTATTTGATTTTATACCATTATCAGTCAGGCACTTAGCGAATGTACCTTGTTAGACGCGAATGCACTTCGCGGCATTTCTTAACTCACGAGTCAACTGCTTAACACACAAGGAGAATGGAGGTGTAAGGTATGATCTCCCTTCCCTTAGCCATCACTTGTTCGTTCATTCATATTCTACATAACAGGCCTATGTGTATAATTTTTTTCTAAAATGAAAATTGTAAAATCAAAAAGTATTCCGCTTATGACAGACGAACATCACGTTTCTCAGTTAAAATTCTCTGCATGCAGCTTGACTCCTAATTTTAACGAGTCAATTACACATCCTTCATAATATTTAAATTGCGCATAAAATCACAAAAAAAAAAGAAAAGAAAGAAATCAAACGAAAAATAAAAAAATAAAAGAAATGATCATTAACATAGACTTAAATTGAACTTTTCCTTAGTTTGGGTATGCCCACTGTCCGTTTCTGCGCACTCAAAACTTACAATAGTGAAGGTGCTTAGCAACTTCTCTTAAACCTCCCTCCTTCCACCTTCCCCTTTGCTGTTTTCTGCGGGTGTATTTTATCCTTAAAAGACTTAGACTGCTACCTGTCTTCCAATTAGAGTGTCACGCCTTTAAAATGAAATAAATTGTATAAACGAATGAGGTTTATTTACTTAATTACTATTATTTTGAAGCACACTTAATGCCAATATCGAAGAGAACGTTACTTAAATGGCCGCCGCGGCTTCGTTGGGTTGCGCTTATACGGGTCTTCCAATTTTAAATAACGAACATAAACCAGGTTCAATTTCACGAATAACGTACATGATATTGTTCCTTAGGTCATTAACTGTTTCTGGCTTGTTGGCATAAATACGTTATTTAACATAACCCCATAAGAAGTAATCCAGCGCCATTAAATCATATGATCTCAGGTGCCAGTTAACATCACCACCACGCGAAATGATGAAGCCTCTGAATTTCTTCCTCAAAACGTCGACTGTTTCGTGAGCAGTATGAAGGCTCGGCTCCACTATTAAACATTTAACAATAACATGTTAAATGTTAAATTGTTTCCTGTTAACATCCCAACATGTAAATTCTGAGAGTTATAGTGGCAGAGAAATGAGATAAGATTTATAGTGAACGGGAGTGAGTTATAGTAATCGTCCTAAATTGCTTGTAATGGGGTCTAGGCTAGCGATTTGAGGTTAATATAGTAAGTACAATTCTATGGAATAATACGGGTGTAATTGATGTTTTGTTATTTGAAATGTTGTATCAGTGAAAAAGTGTGTTGTGCCAGTGAAGTGTGTTTGTATCAGTGAAGTTCTATAGTTTACAATGATAGTGCAAAGTATTTGAACAGTGAAATGTTTTTGAAGTGTTAGTGAAATCAGGATAGTGTCAGTGAAATGTTTCATAGTTTCAGTGCAGTGAGTGAATTGATAGCGAAATGAGTGTAGTGCTGAAAGGTACTTGTGCATGTATAAACATGTGATATATATGAGCCGTTCAATGCAAAAGTGGTGTAAGTCAAAATTGGATAAAGAGGTTTAAAGTAAAAATTCTGTAAAATACAGCGCAAAGTAGTAATTAATATTCACTTTATTTAAACTATTAGTAGTCAGTGGATAGGAAGAACGACGTATTAATTGCTACTTTGCGCTGTATTTTACAGAATTTTTGCTTTAAACCTCTTTATACAATTTTGACTTACACTACTTTTGCTCTGAACGGCTCATATATACTCGTGGTTTTAAGTTTGAACTTAGGGTTAAGATATAAATTATATTTAGTTTAATTAACTATGTTATATTAAGTGATTTATTTAATTTAGGATGTTCCTTGTTAATATTATTATATATTGGTACTATTATTTTATTATTAATATTATGAATTTATTATTAATTGTAATTATTGAGTGTAATTAGTTACCACTACCACCGGGTATTTACCCATTTGCAGTGTGAATAAATACATACATGTTGATTGAACATGTTAATGCTAATTTCTTTTAACACTTTGTCCACACTGTTAAACATGTTAAACTTGACTTTCTTTGCGTAGTCCACCATAAACAGTCTATGAGATTTTAATGTAGATAGTGTCGTATTTCCAAACCTTCGACAATGAACTCAGATGATGATTTGACTTTTGTAATTGCCTCTATTGCTTCTTACAAGGGCTTGAAAAGGAAGAAAATGAGAATGTGGTGCGGCAATATCTTAGTAAAAGACACTATGCAGAAGACATTCTAAACGAGCTTAAAGTTGAAGATCGATTTGGATTCAAATACTTGCTGATAATGTCAAAACACGATTTTAATATAGTGCTGCAAAAATACTTACTGTGACATCAAAGAAAGACTCAATTTAAGAGCAGACATTTCATCTCAATTTAAAAAAATTACAGCGCGATTGATTGACTATCATAGGACCTACGACATGATAGATGTTAAAGGAGCGGGTAATATCGTATAATTATTCTTTCCGAAGTTTTACGAAGGTTAGCATACATCACAAAATACGACCTTTGCTGACATCAACATACCATTAACGTTTAGCGTACGACGAGAGTGCGAAAACTCTCTATTGTATTCTCGAGAACAGTTAAATAATAATTCCAGTTCTCTAAAACAGTCGGCCTTCTTTGTTTTGTCTCTGTATTCTTTTGCAGACACATCCCACAAACAAGGGCTTTCCATCAATGCATTAATTTTATTCTAACGTATTTTCTTTCGTCCACTCCATTACTTCAAACAACTTACAGCCAACACCAAGACCAATGATAGTATAAAAATGATCAAGATACGCGCCACAAAATCGGAAGTTAGTTGTTGCTATGAAAACTGTACGAACTTTGCCGAACTGCACCGACCTACACGAGCAAAGGAATTGACTTGACATGTTTTCGATTGCTACTGAAAAAACGCCAACATGTTAGAAAAGTGTTAACTTTAACATACTCAGTCAACATGTCAAGTCAAATGAGACTTGAAATGTCCATATACATGTTAAATTCAACATGTTATACTTAATATGTTGTTGTTAAATGTTTAATAGTGGAGACGAACCTTAACACGTGGCGACATCTTGTTGAAACGAAACGTTTCTGAGATCCATACCTTCCAATTGAGGCGAAAAATAATCCCTTAACATAGCCCGGTACTTTACACATTCATGGAACGTTTGGCGCACGGATGACTATTTTGTAATAATTAATTTTAATGATTTCTACGCGTTGTAGAATGGTGTAACGTTCCGTGATTATTTCTTAACAACTGTAACCATGGGAAAAATTTGACTGCCATAGCTTCATAAACACGGCAGCTGTTGTGTGTTAAAAGTAGAACACTCTTATTGGAAGAGACCCTTTACATGTTAAGCCAATCGGCAATTCTGAGAAATGTGTATGTATGTGTGTATGTATGTATGTATGTAATGTTCAACAATCCCACACGGGCCTCGAAAAGCCCTTATGGTGGAGGAATGTTAAGATTCCGATCTCTCGAGAAAATGTGCACTAGAGATGTCAATCATAATATTATGTGCCAGCCGCTTTTAGCCGCAAGGAAACGTGCTGATCTCATTAGAGGTTGGGCCATAGTATGGATCAATAAAGTTTGCAAAATATTAATTAATTATATTTTATATACATATATTTTGTCTACTGAAATTGGCGTACTGAATCCTCTCAAAATAGCTACAATTGGAATAAAATTAGTCACACCAAAGAGAAGAAGAAAATATGAGATTGTCTAATCTGTTGTTTTTAGAGTTCCGGAACCGCGAATAGGCTACTGAGGAATGAGATAATTAGGCAGTACACGGCGAACATCGTCTTGGTTACGTATATAAGCCAGCAAGGCAATACAATAAATAATGTCCTCTCTAGCCTTTAATTTGCTATCCTCCCGTTTCCAAAATCACCCTCCTATTCTACTAGTTTGTATCCCCCCTTGGCATCCACAGAGAGATTCGTCTGCTCTTCCATCACACATTCATTCTGTTCCCCTCGCCTCTGCTGCCGAGGGCAAGACGAGGGACAGACTTGTGGGTCGACAGGAGCAACATCTTTCTGAATTGAGGCAGGGCGTTCTGAAGTGCTACTCTCGCAGTATGACATGTATTAAGCCCAGTTCCCAAAGCTTTTCGCCTATTTTTTTTTTTATTTTGTTAAAACACAGACATGAATTCAAGAGATGTTCCGAGTGGGGAGGATTTCCCTATGGAGATAAATAAATTCTCTCCGGAAACAATTACAATGAAAAGAAAAAAAAATGATTATCAACGTAGAACCACGTCTTTCTCCCCACTAGGAAAGGCGGTAACTTGTGAATTGGCCGTCGTATAAAAATGCTACCATACCTCGTCGTTACAAGGAGATGCGAGAAGAACAAGGGAAATATAAGGAGAACAAGCGAAATACAAGGTGAACAAAGGAAATACAATGAGAAGACAAGGAGAATAAGAGGAATACAAGGAGAATAAGGGGAATAAAAATAGAACAAAAGTAATGCAAGGAGAACAAGTGAAATACAAGGAGAACAAGGAACACAGAGAGAAGGAGAAGACAAGGAGAACAAGGGGAATACGAGGAAAGCAAAGGGAATAGAAGGAGAACAAGTAACACACAGAAAGAAGAAGAAGACAATGAGAACAAAGGTAACACAAGGACAGCAAAGGGAATAGAAGGAGAAGGAAGGAAGTACAAGGAGAACAAGGAACACAGAGTGAAGAAGGGGAAGACAAGGAAAACAAGGAGAATACAAGGAAAGCAAAGGGAATAGAAAGAGAAGAAGGTGCAAGGAGAACAAGGAGAATACAAAGGAAACAAAGGGAATACAAAGGAAACAAGGGGAATACATGGAGAACAAGAGGACAAGGATTAAAATGAGAACACGTTGGGAAAACAAGGAATACAAGGGGAAGACAAGAAGAACAAGAATAAGACAAGGAAAACGAAGGGAATAGGAGAAGAAAGGAAGTACAAGGAGAACAAGAGGAATACAAGGAGAACAAGGAACACACAGAGAGAAGGAGAAGACAAGGAGAACAAGGGGAATACAAGGAAAGCAAAGGGAATATGAGAAGAAAGGAAGTACAGGGAGAACAAGAGGAATACAAGGAGAACAAGGAACACACAGAGAGAAGGAGAAGACAAGGAGAAAAAGGGGAATACAAGGAAAGCAAAGGGAATAGGAGAAGAAAGGAAGTACAAGGAGAACAAGAGGAATACAAGGAGAACAAGGAACACAAAGAGAGAAGGAGAAGACAAGGAGAACAAGGGGAATACAAGGATAGCAAAGGGAATAGGATAAGAAAGGAAGTACAAGGAGAACAAGAGGAATACAAGGAGAACAAGCAACACACAGAGAGAAGGAGAAGACAAGGAGAACAAGGGGAATACAAGGAAAGCAAAGGGAATAGAAAGAGAAGAAGGTGCAAGGAGAACAAGGGGAATACAATGGAAAAAAGGGGAATACATGGAGAATAAGAGGACAAGAATTAAAATGAGAACACGTTGGGGAAACAAGGAATACAAGGGGAAGACAAGAAGAACAAGAATACGACAAGGAAAACAAAGGGAACACAAGGATAACAAGGGCAATACAAGGAGAACAAGGTACACACAGAGAGAAGTAGGAGAAGACGAGGAGAACAAGGGAAATACAAGGAAAGCATAGGGAATAGAAGGAGAAGAAAGAAAGTGCAAGGAGAACAAGGGGAATACAAAGAAAACCAAGGGAATACAAGGATTAAAATGAGAACAAGTTGGTAACACAAGGAATACAAGGGGGAGGGAAGAAGAACAAGAATAAGACAAGGAAAAGAAAGGGAACACAAGGTGAACAAGGGAAACAGCTAAAAAAGGAAAATACAAGGAGAAGAATGGGACTAGAAGGAGGAGAAAATGCAAAGAGAAGGAGAAGTCAAGGAGAACAAGGGTAATACAAGGAGAAGGAAAAGACAAGGAGAACAAGGGAAATACAACAAAATCAAAGGCAATACAAGGAAGACCAAGGGAAACAACTAGAACAAGAGGAATACAAGGAGAACAATGGGGATAGGAGGACAAGGAAAATACAAAGAGAAGTAGAACAAGAGAAATACAAGGAAACAAGGGAAATATAACAAGGACAATACAAGGAACACAAGGAGAGAAGAAAGACATACAAGAAGAAGAGGAAGATAAGGACAAGGGGGAGACAATGAAAACAAAGAAAAGACAAGGCGCACAAGAGGAAGACAGCGAGAACAAGGAGAATACAAGGATAACAGGGGAAATACAAGAAAACATGGGCAATACAAGAACTGTCCTTCATGCAGATTTTTCTCATGCGACTGGAGATCGGCACGTCTGACATAAAGTCTGATCTTTCTAATGTTCTTTAATTTATTTCAAGAACGGGAGTTGTTACATAAGTACTACATAGATGTGTTAGAAATGTTCTTTTTTATGTATGACATACAGCCTAAATGTTATGGACGAGTATGCTTCGGAAGTTGTTCTAATGTTAAGTCAATGTATAAAAGCAGTGAACATTTACAACTTCTTCAGTGGCAAAATTTGCTGAAGATTTATTGAAGAAACGTATGTACTGATGAATAATAAACGAGACTGAATATAAAGAATAATCATCTAGTATATTGTAAAGCAAATTTCTTAATAACCTATATTTACTGTTGTGTTGAAAAATTCTCTTGTTTCTACACACTATGAATGGAAAAGTAAGTCCACCTCTATGGTGTAACTGTTACCATGTCTGACCGTGAAACGAGTGGGCCTGGGTTCAAGGATTTCCTCTTCTACTAACAAAGCCATATCATCAGCAAATCTTATGCACTTTATTCTTCTTCCTCCTACTATCACTCCTCCCATGTTCTGTACTAAATCCTCCAAGTAGATGTTGAACAGGGTAGGTGATAAAAGACATCCTTGACGTACTCCTCTCCCAAATTCACTTCCTTCTGACATTTCTTCTCCTATTCTGACTTTGACTCATTGTTTCATAATATAAAGATTACTGAACAGTCTTCTCTCTTCTCACCAATTTTCTTTAGGATCCTCATCAGTTCATTCCAATCCACTTTGTCAAAAGCCTTTTCCACGTCCACAAATACTGCATACACTTCTTTATTCTTCTCTAGGTATCTTTCGCCGATTGCCTGTAGCAGTCCAATCGCATCTCTCGTACCTTTTCCTTGCCTGAAGCCAAACTGGTCTTCTTCCAACTGTTCTTCCATCTTAGAATAGGCCTATAAACGTCGATTCAGTATTCGCAAGAGAATATTCGCCGAGTGTGATATTATACTGGAGGGAAAAAGACCTTTAGGGAGGCCGAGACGTAGATGGGAGGATAATATTAAAATGGATTTGAGGGAGGTGGGGTATAATGATAGAGACTGGATTAATCTTGCACAGGATAGGGACCGATGGCGGGCTTATGTGAGGGCGGCAATGAACCTTCGGGTCCCTTAAAAGCCATTTGTAAGTAAGTAAGTAAGTGATATTATACTGATAGTCCTGAGCTCCTTACATTTCTTGGCATTATTTTTCTTCGGCAATGGAATCAACACTGGCTCCGTAAAATCTTCTTCGTTACATAATGATAGAATTTGCTTCTTGTCTTCAATCAAGCATTTCACTTATTCAATAGAGATTCCATCAATTCCTGTTGCTTAGTACTACATAAAATTGAATGCTCCATTGTGGACAATATATAGACAGACAGGGAGGTAAACGGATAGATGGGATACACACGAGACTATATGGATGCAAACACAGACATAAAAACCGACGGACAGACCGCAGATGTTCTTCCAATTTATATAACTGCATTAAACCTAGAGATTGATACAGTTTATGCGAGAATGTTATTTAGTAAAGACATGATATATGTTCAAGGGAGGTGAAATAACGGTGCAATGAGCCCTACGTGTTCAAGAAAAAGTTCATGCAACAGGTGGTGAAAACTACCGCACCTTCCAGTTGCCTTTCCTACCTATTCGGTGTACTTGCTACTGGATGAAGACAATATCCCTGGGCAAGGACGTGACTCACCTGTGAATGTAAGAAAGGTAATTGTCAATAACCATTCAACACATAGCTACGCTTAATTACTATTTTACTGGGTGTCTGAAAACCCTTTAATGATTATGTCATTCTTTATCCTGTATTATTAAATAGATACAAGAAAAGCGTCAATCATAAAAGTCAATTAGTGTTAAAAAAGATACAACGATGCTTTGCAAATAGATGAAGGAAGAAAACAGACACAGGCCTAATTAGGATCAAACACATAATTTAACAATTTTAACAGTGGTTATCGTAATGCACGTTTCACTATATTCAATTATTAACTTGAAAATAATAATTCGTACATTTATTAATAAATTACTTAGGGTGCTATTCATAGACATTTCGCTAGCCCGCGATACGAATGTGCTAAACTAGGCCCGGCTATCGACTGGTTACTTGTACAGGATTCATATAATATCGTATCGTATCGCATCGTATCGTATCGTATCGTATCGCATCGCATCGCATCGCATCGCATCGCATCGCATCGCATCGCATCGCATCGCATCGCATCGCATCGCATCGTATCGTATCGTATCGTATCGTATCGTATCGTATCGTATCGTATCGTATCGTATCGTATCGTATCATATCATATCATATCATATCATATCATATATATCATATGTCATATCATATCATATCATATCATATCATATCATATCATATCATATCATATCATATCATATCATATCATATCATATCATATCATATATATCGCTAACACTGGTTTATGAGTACGAAAAACGTTAGTTCCATGATCATCCACCGGAAGCCCGCGCTAAGAATGTCTATGAATACGGTCCTTATTGTTTTCTAACCTATAAAATATTTAAACTAACCATAATTACAATGTAATGACTTAATGACGCTAGTACCGTACAAATTACATTTGAGTAGCATGTAACACATTAGCTACGTTAAATCTAGGTTATTCCTGAAAATACATTCCCCTCAAATGTAATGAAATGAAGTGAACTAGGTCGGGGTGTTAAGTACATTACAATATCCTACAAATATTAAGGAATATACCCAGGTTAACACACAGGCGTTTTTGATTGGCAATGAGTAATTTCATGACCCATAATAAACATAAATTTCAGAGTGTAAGAATATTATGACAAGGATAATAACTATTAAAAATTAAGAACATAATTGAAATGAAGTATTTTTAAGGAATGACTCAACATTTCCGCAGAAAGTTATGAAGTACTTCGAAGAGAAGGAAAAAAAAAAAAAAGACAAGAAAAGTACGAAAATTAAACTAAAATAGGGTCATTAATATTAGTTATTCATCGGTAATTTATCTACGAATTCATTATTTTTCTCAGTCTAAAGGCGCCCCTCCCTTCCTTTAATTGGGTTCACACATCCTTCATCTTTTCAACACACATTCTGTGATTCCATCTAGCCATCAGTTGATAGCTCTAAAGGCTGGTTCACAAGAAACCGGGAACGGAAACGGAAATGAGAACGAGAACGGAAATAATGTTAAAATAAATATATTTAAATGTAAGCGTTCACAATAGTTAATTGTGAATCCTCACATTTAAATACATTTTAACAATATTTCTGTTCTCGTTCTCGTTGCCGTTTCCGTTCCCGGTTTATTGTGAACCAGCCTTAACGCGTTTCTTTTCCCCCTGTGACTTCCAGTGTATAATCTCCTTAACAATGCTAATGTTCTCCATTCGAATGCCGTGGCTATACCACTTTCACTGTCTTTCTTCAATCTCTGTTTTCTTCTGTTTAATATTCTATCTCAGCCAGACTTAAACCTTTGTAATGTGCTTTAGATAATTTCTGTAGTAAATATTTTACATTCATGCTTCTGTTATAATCATATTGCTAGTAATGTTCATTTTCTATATATTGTTAAGTTGTCTCGATTATATCGCCAGGCTTCGGTTTGGCTTGGATTTACGAAGGCTGGCCCGGCTTGCTTTGGCCCATTGTGCCCTCTATACATATATGCGATGATTGTCCAAGTTCGATAGGTGGTCCGTGTGGCATTCGCGAATTCGATGCTGACAGATGGGTTATTCTGTCTCAGACCTTGAAAAAGCCAAGTACCGCCAAAACATTTTGTTGGATTCTAGAAAATGGTGAAATACAGAGTAAAATATTTCATTGTAGAATATTAAAACACCTACAGTACTCACACTAAGAACGTGGAGGTGAAGTCTGTAATGTTTTTTTCCTATTTGCGTTCTGCAAAATATTTCCTCTGTAAATCATATCCAGTTCTTCCTTAACCAAGCCAAATTCGATCCACATATCAGCTTTCTTTCTACAACTCTAGATTTGTTTTACAACATTAACTATATCTTCCACACTTCTGACTTCTCTTTTCTTTGTACCTTGCTTCATTGTACTTAATGCAACACCTGTTTGGAAAATAAATATCTGAAGTTACAGTCTGAACTGAATAACTTTGGTAAAGGGTTTCGTTTTTCTCCATCTTCCCTCAGTGCAACGTAGTTTATACGTTTCATCTCCTGAGCATGCGCAGTAAGTTATAACTAGGGCCGTGACATCGGTATATTTGTATTAATTTGAGATGAACATACAACGCCGGATAGAATGTAGTCGGCGTTTCAAGTACAGGCAGATGAAGCGAATTTGACACACGCCTAAGCAAGCACGTTCCGTGTTTTGTGTACGATTACTGCGTATTATAAAATCAAGATAGTACAATCATTGCATATAGGCGTAAGGGTTAATATCGGAAAGGTCCAAAATGCTGGTGAGGTTGAGAAATCATACTTAAATTGTCACAAATGTGGTAAGACGTTAAGTTTGAAAATATTTTTTTTTTAACATTTAGAGCTTTGCATTACAGTTTTAGAATGCCAAAAAAATATAGCGTATAATTTTGCTTTCCATATACTGTATTTAACTGTTACATTAATTTATTTATCACATCTATCCGTATCTTATTTTTCTTGCATGTTGTTCGCCTGGTTTCAGTTCCTGCTGCAATGAACAACAACATTCATTTTCAAAGTTTGAAATGAAAATGACCGCCGAGTGTCGGATAGTATAGGCCTAATCTTGTATGCGGAAAAACTGCGTTCAACATCGGCTGAAACCAAGGGCACATATGTAAAATATTTCACATCATCCATTTCTACATCAGGTTTATAACAATCGCATTTGTCATTTGACAAAACTCTTGCACTTCTGTATAATGTATTAAAACCATCGTTTTTTTTTTTTGTGTTACTGTGTTGATTTTCGCACACACCTTTTTGCTTATATCATCATACTCCATATACGTTTTCAGCATTCCAAAACTGTAAAAAAAACTCTAAATATATAAAAAAATATCTGACTTAAATTGTCACAAATGTGGTAAAACATAAGTATGATTTTCAACAATTATCCTCAACCTCAACAGCATTTTAGATCTTTCCGATGTTAACCCATATATAAATTATGATTGTATTGTCTCGATTTTACAATATGCAATAATCGTATACAAAACACGGAACGTGCTTGCTTAGGCGTGTGTCAAATTCGCTTCCGCCGTCTGTACTTGAAACACGTCGACTACATTCTGGCCGGCGTCGTGTGTTCACCTTCAAACTAATACAAATATACCGATGTCACGGCCCTAGTTATAACTGGAACTTGGAAAATTAAGATGGCCCAAATTATGTTTCTGGGTCGGCACAAGTTCAAATAAAATATTCCCATATTGTACCAAGTGAAAAGTAAGCTATTAAGCAGTAGATCTACTACCAGTTTCTGTTATTATTACCTTTTCCCCCCGTTCATCAGGTGTAGGTTAGTGAAGTGAATATGGATACAGTATTTGCAACGGTTCTAATGACTAATATTCTTAAACTGTTCACCTGAAAGAGCGATAGCTTCGCGGTTAAGGGTTTGCGCTGTAAGACAGGAGGCCGCGGGTTCGATTTCCGATGGGGCCGTAAATTTTATCCATTGATCTAATTCCTCCAGCAGCACTGTGCTTTCCCTGCCCCGGGGTTCAATCAGCTTATAAGAGAAATGAGTTCCAGCGTTGGGGGATAAAAGCGGCCAGCTCGTAAGGTTGATACTCCTAGTGCTACTAAATGTCAATTTCCTCAACATTCCCACATCCTAAGGATCTTTTGGGACCTCCAATGGGATAGCTTTGCTTTGCTCATTTGAAAACGTACGTAAATTTAATCTTCGACACGTTACTTCTTCTATATATAGGCCTAAAAAAAAGTTAAAGAAAGAAAAAATGTAAAAACCATAGAAATTAATAATAAATACACAGTTGCAACCAAATTTGAACTAATTAATTATTCTATATGATAAAGCGGTTACCATGATTGATTTGGATTTAACTATCATGGATTCAAACTCCACAGAATGCGATGGAAATATCTAAGTGTGACTTCCATCAGGCGCGAAGGTAAAATCGTTATCCCTTGAAAGTTTTACTGAATGTAAAAGTTTTCCCTTTTTATTAATGAAGGTGAATGAAAGAAAAATTCCCTTCTATACCTGCCATTTCATTTTCAACTCTTGGTAATAGATGACATAACAATAAACATGCTGAAGAATTTCATAGAGAAATAAAAGAGTCTACTCAGAACCTCACTGGTGCAAAATTATTCTTGTGTAACGATAAAAACAAACGTCCTAAAACGAGATGTAGAAAATAGAAACAGATAAATAAATTAACTCGAGAACAGTTGACAGTAGCTGATGTCTCAGCTGTCAAGTGCTGGGTCTTGTAATTCAAACAACCATTACTTTGCACATATCAAGAAACCATTTACAAAATTAAATGCTGAAATGTTTCTGATTTTGCTTTCTATGGTTAGCCTTTTAAGACTGTTTTATCCTGAAGATTTGGCATCGGAAACGTTTCTGTAAGATCATACAAATTTTGGTACTTATACACTTTTGTCATTCATTTGTAATATAAAAAAAAACAATTTAAATTTTCTCTAGGATATTATCACTCCCTTTAATGAGATCTATAAAAAATAAATGTACTAGCCTTTGTGAATAAACGACTTCACTATATCAAATTATCAGCAAAATATGGATGAAAATATAATTACATATTAAATAACAATTATTGTTATAACAACACATTATATTTCCCATTCGTCAAATTTTTATCTAATTAACATTGTAAAATAGATGCGACGCTGTTTAGTTTAGTTCATATCGTATCGAATATTGCCTCTAGGCCAGAGTTATAAATACCAGATATTCAAATGAAACATTGACAAATTACTAACACAGGTTATTGCTAACAACCCAGAGGGCAGGAATAAAATAAATGCAACTATGGTTGACGGTAATGAGAACAGTAACCAATCCTATTATCAGAAGTTTCTGTGACGATGAAGTCATCAGCGATCTTAAACTCAGTTTTATAGTTTCCCATAAGCCTACATTCAATTGTAGGGAACCGAGAACGATGGAGATCTATGAGAAGAACATGTGCAAGCAAAATGCAGGAGTCAGTGTGACTGTTGAAACGTTTATTGCCTCGCCTTTAGTCTCAGACACACTTTTCCTAACATTGGTAATCTACAGTCTATATAAAACTAGAAAGATTTTGACAGTTCAGCGTCTTCAAGGCGTCACCATGGCAACCGCTCAAACCATCCAACCAGAGTTCATGGCGACAGGTCGGTGTTGCAGACTGTTTCACTGCGAGCACGTGGTAACCAAAGGTTTCGTTCGTTGTTACTGTGTCACAGAAAGTATTGGTGTTCTGTCGTGGCTATTGTTTTCGTAGTTATTCCGGCGGATTGTGTAGCCTATTTATATTACCGACTACATTAAAAAAGATGAGAATTTCGCTACGAGATGCGGAATCTTCCACGGCAGTGTTTCTTCTCTGTACACTATCGTAAAGAATTTAGGTTTTAAATATGAAAAAAATCAATGGCCGCAATATGTTAATGCAGAGAACTGACACTAACTTTGTTGTTTATCATCATTTCTCATAGTTCTGTAAAACAAACTGTTACTTAAGTACCTCGGAATGTCAATATAAACCTATTGTCTGCTGAATATTTTAAATCACTGTCCATATTTTGAGTATCGTAACTTCATTTGGCTATATCACGGGTGTCCAAACGACCACAGAACCAGGAGATATTGCAAGTCAAGCATTTAAAATACGAAAAACGACCTTAAAGAATATGCGCTGCGGATTGCTTACGCCAGGGATTACCTCGTGCGAGTTTCAATTGGATATCTAGAGTGCTATTCATAGACATTTCGCAGCACGAGCGTACTAAGCTAGCCCCGGCTATCCACTGGTTACTAGTACAGAATTCAAATCATATCCTATCGCTAACACTGGTTTATGAATAGGAAAAACGCTGATAATCCACCGAAAACCCGCGCTAAAAATGTCTATGAATACGACCCCTATAGGCTATATGATCGCAAAGAGAATAGTTTATTATTCACATTGTAGGATCGTCAGAAATAGGATCACTGTCATCTTTCACCCTATTTAAGTCATCGGGCTAAAATTAAATAAGCCTAATTGATCCGCGTCATTATTACTGATATTTGAAACGCCTGGCTCAGATAAACCACACACTCTACTATTTTCTGTACTATTCGCCAAATTACCACACTCAAATTTATGTAGGCCTGACACTTCTTCACGAGCATTCCGTTGAGCTAAGCACTGTATCTTTCCTTTATAACTTCAAATTTATTGCATGTAATATTGATTACGGTTTATACCACATATCGTTTGCACAATGTACCATATTCACATTCACTATTTTATTACTTTTATAATAATAATAATAATAATAATAATAATAATAATAATAATAATAAATAATAATAATAGCCCGATAGTTATTACAGGTTTCCATATCAACATTATTATTATTATTATTATTATTATTATTATTATTATTATTATTATTATTATTATTCGGTTGAGAAGCTTTTGTCATCTAGTCTGCTGTTAAAAAATCTGAAAGTTAGAATTTATAAAACAGTTATAGGCCCTATTACCGGTTGTTCTGTATGGTTGTGAAATTTGGACTCTCACTTTGAGAGAGGAACGGAGATTAAGGGTGTTTGAGAATAATATTCTTAGGAAAATATTTGGGGCTAAGAGGGATGAAGTTACAGGAGAATGGAGAAAGTTACACAACTCAGAATTGCACGCATTGTATTCTTCACCTGACATAATTAGGAATATTAAATCCAGACGTTTGAGATGGGCAGGGCATGTAACACGTATGGGCGAATCCAGAAATGCATCTAGAGTGTTAGTTGGGGAACCGGAGAGAAAGAGACCTTTGGGCAGGCCGAGACGTAGATGGGAGGATAATATTAAAATGGATTTGAGGGAGGTGGGATATGATAGAGAGTGAATTAATCTTGCACAGGATAGGGACCGATGGCGGGCTTATGTGAGGGCGATGATGAACCTTCGGGTTCCTTAAAAGCCATTTATAAGTATTATTATTATTATATTATTATTATTATTATTATTATTATTATTATTATTATTATTATTATTATTATTATTATTATATTTGTCTAGCCAGAGAATCCGTATGACAGAAATTTTCGAGTACGCGTCAGCTGCTCAGTTTCGACACTGCAGACAGGCGGCGCAATCAGCCGTAACGCACATCTTCACAACGTCGCTCCCTTCCTGCTTGTGAGAAAGAGAGAACTGTCAATACCTTTCTAGTTTTGTATAGACTGTACTTACGTCCACCAACTCTCCACCTCCCCCCTCATTTCACCTATCATCCACAAAAGTAAAAATAGGCTGGGATGACATCTTGAGGGTAGTACGTGTGCGGACGGGGCCTGGCTCTATCAGAGGCTGAGACAGGATGGCCCAGCTGTCAGCCGACGATGTCAGGAAGGGCTTGGGGCCCCGGGTCCCTGGTACTTATCAGGGTACTCGTCCGCGAAGCGAGATCTATCAGGGGCTGAGACAGAATGATCCACCTGTCAGCATCGGGTTCAAGAGACCTCCTGTCGGACTTGGACAATCATTACGTATAAGGGCGTACAAAGGACCAAGCCGTGCCTAAGTATAGGGACGCGTCCCGGGTCCAGCCACGTAAAGCGAAGTAAGCCAAATTATCTACGTAGGCTACAAGTGAACATATCCTTGATGTATACCTCACTGCTGGAAGTTACATTGTCGAGGCAGATGGTGGCGAAAGCCTGGTTGTTAGGACTGTGGAGAATTGTCTTTGTAATCTATCTTGAGAGATCGCTGAAGTGCGCTTTCGTTCAAGCGTATGTTTATAATCCGTACTGATAGGCCACTAAACTGTGCTTTTGTTAAGTGTGTGCGTGTGCGTGTGTGTGTGTGTGTGTGTGTGTGTGTGTGTGTAGTCTGTGGTTGTAACCCTTAAATATCATTAATCTGTATGAATGAAGAATGTATGAATTTGCGGAATTGTTTATCTCCAAAAGAAAGAAAAAACGAACAAAGTTGCATTAAACTTGTTTGTTTTAAATATCTCAAAGAATAACCCCTTGAAATTAATGACATTACGGTTCATTCTGTATACCGGGTGAATCTTCTCATCCTGCGGATTGAGAAGTTATGCAGTACCGGTATTTTACAGATTATACCGTAAACAGTTCCCTGCGTCGTATAACTTTCGGCCGAATTGACAACTACGTACCGCTCGGCATGTCATGACCTGGTGTTCCACTAGCGAAGATGTGTACGCGCTGGCCTTTAGCGGTGAAGGTCTGATGTTCAGGTACTGACACCTGAAGGTAGTTTTTATTTAGGGTAATTTAACGAATAAATTGGCATGGAAGAGATTAATAATAGTTCTTCTGTCATATGTTTCAACGTAATTAGTTTAACACATGTCAACATCGTAGCCTTATCGGACGGGCTGGAGAATGCAATGTTAGCACCTGTATTCCGCATCGTCTGTAAAATGCAGGTTTGCCTAGTTACCAATCCGCAGGATGAGAAGATTCACTCTGTATATCAGACCTTGCTTCAGTGGTTCACTCAAGCGTAAAAATGTGTTATGTTAAGAGATGCTCATCCTATAATAATAAGGCTCTTCATTAAGAGAAGTAACTATATTGCGTGAGGCCCGGACACTATTGAGACTTATATAACCTGTTCCAACTGTTCCAAAGAGTGTTACACTGCTCCAGTGATAACTTCAATGTTCCACATGGTTCCAACAGATAAACAGTTCAGTTTCTAAACAGTTTTCCTCTTCTTTGCTGTTGACAAAATTCGCAACGAAAAGTAGATATAATTAATTTTATAATATCTAATTTCTTCGTACTACAACTTTGCTTATTTCTTCACCTTATACGTACAAGAAGCAAAAAAAAAAAGTCTTTATAATCGATTTCGATTAAATTATCATTTTGTTTCTGATTTAAAATGAAAACCCATTAATGTTTAAATAAAACTATCAATAATTTCTGGACAAATTTACTCTTGGATGCCGAATGTGATTAAAATTAGTCCAATAGTTATGAGAGGTTGCTGTACATAGAAAGACAGACTATATGCCAGAAACTATTTTTTAGAGAGGATGTTGAAAACTGTGTATCAGCGAAAACCTCAAATTAGAAGTTTTTCAGCATCACAATACTTTCTCTTTAATCTTCCTGTAATAAGAAGTAAAAAGTAGGATGCACTAGGCCTAGAAATATAGCAGCGTGTAAAAGGCCCAAAAGAAATTACACTGATTTATGAAACATATTTTGGGGCCATCAACTCATTCATAGCAGAAGCTTTAAATCTGATTTAGATTTAGCTGCATCAGTGATAGTCAAATGCATGTAAAATCGTTGATCAAGGCATAATTGTGAAGGAATATTACTTTTTATGCTGCAGTTTGTTGTAACTTTGGCCTACATTTCACATATAAATCCGAGCTATACTTATCGCAATACAAAAGCAAGCAGTGGCACCAGCCAGACGCTAGCATTGCAGTGAAGGGTATTGCAATTAATCCATGTTTTTGCAGAGGCGCCTTGGCCTGGCTAATGTCAGGTCAAGACTGATGCACCGCACAGGCAATATTGTGGCACAGACAATTTATAAAGTCAATGCATGGTCGATTATTACATGTAAAAAATTACATGTAAAAAATACTTCGTAGATATCAATGAACCTGTTTAAACTCCAGATATATCTGTCACAAAAACTGATATCGTGATGAGGGTATGGTTCTCGGACCAGAGGTTGCTTCTCCTTGTCCAATAAAGTGCGTGAAATATAGCTGCCCGTCACTTGGCTCAAGATAAAGACAACACGACACGAAAATCACAAAACAAAGGAAAAGCGATTGGCGCCAGTTGAGAGGACACGTGACTACTTACTTGATCGTCACTTGAAGGAGCTGAAGCCACTCCGTGACTGGGGGAATCTGAATCGTATTCAAAGCTCAAAGTGCACCTTATATTCCTGCAGATGCCTCTTCGACATTGATGCATTTCTGTACTCTGTACTCTTGGCTATAAGAGGAGGAGATTTTCCAATATATAAAAGCGAAATTATTTGTAAAAATACGCAAAGAAACAAAATGAGTTACACAAATTGTCAGTCTTAAACCAGTCTTGTTTACACAGGGCTACATTATACAATTAAACAACAGAAACAGCAATGAAGAAAAAGTGTGGCAATTAATTTTGTGAATAATTATTATTTGAAATTAATTTCCTACGATAATAATTATGAATTTGAGAAAAATTAAATTGAACTGCAAATGAATATTTTAAAACCAAATAATAGGCCTGTGTGCTAAAATTCGACTATAATTTTAAATATCTATTGAAATAAACTATCATTCCAATCTGTGGAAAACAACAAATTAGGTTAGAATTACTACCATTAGACAAAATATGACATACAATCATAATCATCATCATCATCATCATAATCATCCAATTCAAGCACTAGAACTAGTGGTCTGTTGCGGTCTCAATGGTCTCATGCCATCTTTTTATTGGTCTTCCAACAGATCGTTGTCCAGAAGGGCGGTAATGTAGCACTGCCTTTGGCCATCTTTCTGTTGGCATTCTCTCGACATGTTGTTTCCAATTAACTCTGTAGATTTGAAGAAAATTTATTATAGGTTGGACGTTCGATTCTTCCAAAATTTCTGTAGAAATTCAATTACAGTTAAGTCTCAAATGGTATATAGCTGAACAATAGGAGAATTTTGTATCCACTCTAGAAATAGATATAACGAGATATAACATACAGAATAGAACATTTTCAGTCCATCTGTAACACAATAAGGTGAGAAAACGATAAAAAATTAGAGACAAAAGAAAAGTAGCTAATTACAGTTTTATAAAATAGTGTGTGAATAGGCTAAGACGGCAACGCGGCGACCTTGCTACACCGAGCTGCTCGCAGACTCCACTTGCGCAGACAGTCTGCTGTCGGTAATGCCGGCATCATACTGCATCGCACATTTTGTCTCCGACGGGATAGTTCGTCTCATACCGTTCGATGTTATGAGGCTGCAGCATATTGCGTTGCACAATTATTGTCCAGGTCAAGCACGGACTGTCCCGGACGGTCTTGAACAAAACGATGATGTGGTTTCAAGTTTCGTACTCTGGCGGACACGATCGGACATATCATTCTACGTAAGCGTGAAGTCTACTGTCTGCTCACTCGCTCACCTGATTTGCTACATGTTCAATGTGGGTTATATTCAGTGGTATAATTTTATTCTTACATTGTGTTTCGAGTATTTTCCAAGTGAATTTAAAATTGACGTAGACGCAGATAGGCTTCTTGTTTATGTGCATGCAAGATCCCAACTTTTTAACTATACATTGAGAAAGCAGCTTAAGAAGAATCTAGTAGATAAACTATGGAAAGAAATTGCGAAAGAAATTATTACATTTATGAAACCAAATACTATATATCTGCGATTTCGTAATTGGTTGCCATCACGTCACAATTAAAAGTAGCAGTGCATGAGAAAACCAATTATACAGGTGGGTTTACACATACATGGATTTAATGGCGCCAGTTAACACGCCAGTCGTACTTTTTCGCCAGTAAAGGTTTACACAGATTTCTGTATTTTGCCTCCCCAGTGCCATTTTCAAGTGAGGCAGCTATCTGAATGTTGCACGAGGACATAACATGTCAAATGAGGTTGAACTTGTTCATAGCGCTTGCCTAATAGTCGTAATTTTGTTGGTTGAGGAGATGATTTCTATCTCCGAATAAAGAAAGAAACATAAAAGAAAATTGTAACTATATTATGGCTGAAAAACTGGATTGTTCAGAGATACAACAGATACTTACTAATGTTACAGATAACAACAGACAATTATGATAATCTACTACTACATGTAGTATCTTTACATTAAAAAGATTGATATCGACATAAGAAATGCTTTACTTTCAAAATTGAAATCGGAAATTACATTGGTAAGTATACAGGGTTGTTTCCGATTTTTGATAACGAATTTGAATGACATCATGTGCGTCAGGAGTCACACGATAGCTGAACTGTGGCGTGAGATGGGAGACCAGTAGTGAGTGATCTCATAGTCAGAGTGCACGGCGACTCACAGCAGAAATTCCCAAGAAAATCGAACCTTTTTGGGAGGGGTACATAACAACTTTTTCCAATGCCAAGTACAGTTA
Source organism: Periplaneta americana (assembly GCF_040183065.1). Lineage (NCBI taxonomy): Eukaryota > Metazoa > Arthropoda > Insecta > Blattodea > Blattidae > Periplaneta > Periplaneta americana. Next base: position 106,826,678 of record NC_091127.1, on the reverse strand, counting down.
AGTGAAAATAAAAGAAGCCTGCAATAAACGAAGTTTCGTTATTTCCAAGAAAGACATCTTCTGTGTACTTAATCAGATTGGTAAAGCTCGAATGAAATTAATTTGTACCATCTCGTGGGGTGCGACGACTTGTGACGGGGTGTGGATTTGATTGCTGGAATTAATCCCATTCGAGCTTTGCCAGTCTTATTAGGTACACACAAGATGCCTTTCTTGGAAATAACGAAACCACGTGTTTTTCATGCTTCTATGATTTTCACGTACCTGTACTTGACATTGGAAAAAGTTGTTATGTACCCCTCCCAAAAACGCTCGTTTTTTTGGGGGGGGGGGCATTGTTACTGTGATACACCGTGCGCTCTGATTATACAGTAGTATCACTCACTACTGGTCTGTCACCTCTCGCCACAATTCAGCTGTCGGTGTGATTCCTGACGCATATGACGTCCTTCAAATTCGTTATCAGAGATCGAAAACAAACCTGTATTAACAGGTGGAAACGGTTATTTAACTATGCTGTATCAACTACTCAGTTATTTAGCGTCGATGGAATTGGTGGTAGCGAGATGGTATTTGGCGATATGAGGCCGAAGATTCGCCACAAATACCCTGACATTCGCTTTACGGTTGGAGCAAACCTTGAAAAAAAAAAACCAAGCAGGTAATCAGCCCAAGCAGGAATCAAACCCACGCCCGAGCGCAAGTTCGGATCGGCAGGCAAGCGCCTCAGCCAACCGAGCCACGCCGGTAGATTCGTTGATCGTCATATTCACAGACAAAATATAGCAAAAGTTCGATTTTGACAATATGTACCAAACTATGGATGGTAGCGAATACAAAATGAAGAAGGGAGAAACAGATGTGCGCCAAGAACACTCACCCAATGTCGTATTTGTTCAGCAAAAATCCCTCTTGTGATTTTAACACGAGTCTCCACCCTGGAAAGCCTTCCCTTTACGTGGTTATGGCACGACCATTGTTCTGTTTGCTGTGAATGCGATGGTAAAGTCGCGGACCACTATTAGAGTTCCAGTTCATTAACCGCTGTTAACATAGGATTGATGGCTCTAAGCTCATCTTTGTTCCGCCCCTGGGATCGAAGACGGTTCCGTGGCTGCGGGAAATGAGCCAATTCAATGAGTTCGAAACGGCGATCCCCGCTAATACGTTTTAAATCCTGTGTCGAGATCACGAGCGGATTGCGGGCTCTAACGCCACTTTATAGCTGCGAGTTAAACAGCTGATAATTGGTTTATCGATCTGTAGTTCGGTAGTTGGATTGTATTCACTGCAACACGTAGGCCTACTGTATATAGCCGTGGATCAGTCATGTGACGCTATACAGAACAAACCGCACAATACATATTGCACTATTGTGCATTACTCAGGTAGCAGGTCCAAATGGAACTTACTGTACAACTATTAGCCTATGATAACAAATGCAAATCCGTTGTGGGACTGCTCATGGGGTCAAGAGCTACAAGCCGACTACTGGCCTCACGTTCACTGCCTCAGCAGAGGTGAACGATCATGCAACACGTACGAGGGTTACGTGTGTTTAGCATGATGATTTCCCCCAGCCGTTATAGCTGGTTTGCGAAACCGTGTTTCACTACTTCACCGTAGCTCCCCAAATTCATCACGATACTGCGTGGACAATAGTCCCATACACTGACCAAGATTTAATGAAAAATGTCTTCTTCCCTGAAGACTCGAACCAGCGCTATTCCAGCTGCTACGGCGAGAGACATTAAAAGTAATAACACTTTGAATTAAAGAAAATTCCCTAATCAACTTGGACATATCGTAGGCCTATGTATATATGTATGTATGTATGCATTTTTTAAATTTTAGCAGGTTATTTTACGACCCTTTATCAACATCTTAGGTTATTTAGCGTCTGAATGATATGAAGGTGATAATGCCGGTGAAATGAGTCCGGGGTCCAACATCGAAACTTATTCAGCATTTGCTCATATTGGGTTGAGGGAAAACCCCGGAAAAAACCTCAACCAGGTAACTTGCCCCGACCGGGAATCGAACCCGGGCCACCTGATTTCGCGGCTACACGCGGTTAACCGTTACTCTACAGGTGCGGGCTGTATGTATGTATGTATGTATGTAATGCTATCCACTTCATTTTACGTTATTCGAGTTCTGCATATTGCGGATAGATGGCAGGACTGTGAGGGTGGGTGCGTCTCGGTGTTGCGTGAGATTCACTCAGGGTAGCCGAGGTACGGTTGTGGTGTAGGATGATGTCAGAAATATTACCAAGCCGGCTACTTATATAAAAGGCAGTGTAAACTCCAAAACTATAAGTTTATTGTCGTATTCACTTGGTAAACCCTAGAGTATGTATTTCCGGCTGACTTATAATTCAATCGTTGGTCGCACTTCTGTGTCGACTCTATGGCAGCTCTGAATAAGCTCTATCCGATACTATAAATTCAATACTCTGTCCCGTACACTATGATCGAAGCTCCTAAACGTTGGCGAGTAGTCTCGCCGATGACAAAGTTCAATCTATCGAGTCTTCGCCGGAAGAAAGACTATTAAGTTGGGCCGCCGACACCAAAAAAAACTCAGTGTGTCGTGCCGTCGACACGAAAAGAAGTCGTCGTCCTGTCGACACAAAACGAAGTAGTTATTGTGCCCTGTATGTAGGGCCGCCGACACGATGAGAAGTTGTGATTGTGCCCTCTATGTAGGGCTGCCGACACGATGAGATCTTGTGATGATCTCCGCTCCCCGTCACCCTTATTTATAAAAAACCTATCCTACGCTAAAACTAGCTATCCTATTGGCTAACAACTACGTCACTTAACCGGCCTAAAATCTATTCTCTATTGGTCCAAAGTGACCTCATAAGCTAAACCACGGTCTCTTCTTATTGGGCGCGAAATATGTCATCTCTAAATTTAGACTTTGGATTTCCCACAACATCTAATTAGTTTGTCGATTTTGGAGAACCCCGTTCTTTGGAAAACCCAAGCTTGCAATCACTTTCCCACGGGTCCAGTCTAACTCTCTGATTTTACGCCTCGACGAGTGTCAATGCAGAACCCTGCCCAAGGTGGCCCTAAATCTGTCCGATTCTGACAAGTGACGAGAGGATATGAACCATCTGTGTGGGAAGCTAATTCTAACCAAGTCGCCAGAACATCCCCGCGAATACATGTAACAAAAAAAATATGGAGATATCATTTCGCTAATAAATCGGTCTCTCCCTCTCCTAATTACTGCTTCAACTGTGACATTTTTCTAGTTGCACAACACTTCGTCGTGGTGCCACGCTATGCATGATGTGTATCTGTGGAGAGTTATGTCGTGTACTATGGTGAGTGTATGTGTAAGGGTTCGTGTAAGTCTAGTGTATGGAATGAGTGACAATGATGAAGATGAGGAAAGGGGAAGGGAAAACTCGGTGCCGACACGTAGTCTACTCCTGTCGAATAGCACCAAGGGGGCGCCAGCTTAAAGTCCCCGTCCGAAGGACGAATCACTGTCAATAGGGTATATACTTTCTCTTCATATGAACTGTACGCACTATGGAGAGATTTGGGGTTTAACTCAGACATATTGGTGTACAGTCGAGTGATTAAAGTTGTGCACTGCCACCTCTCCTAGTCCCGAAGTAGGAATTATACATGAAAATTTCTGTAGACGATATAACATAGAGGAAGAAGAGTATATCTTCCATGTTAGAAATATTTGAGATCGAATGATAAACTACTGTAAAAGATCCGCTGACCAATTGGCTTGAGATACTTTGCCATAATTTCGTTATAAAAGACTACCACTCTCCATTTCAGTATTCATTATTATTATTATTATTATTATTATTATTATTATTATTATTATTATTATTATTATTTCAATAGTGTCTACCCAAAATAGTGCAGCGTGATGTAGTATTATGACTGATGTACAGATGGCATGTCTGAGGAGGCGTATTAGCACTTGAAGAGTAAAAAGACACTCTAGTGAGATTTAAACAGACCTTGAACCTATATGGCTGAATCGATAGATGGCACCACATAGCTGAGTCACGATATCTGTTAAGAAAGGAGCGGAACGGAATTAACAATCATTTAAGGTATATGTACACCCATAAAACGCAAAAAATGATGAAAAATTAGAATTTTCAAAATATAATTATTTTAATAGAGAATTTTCTCCCCTTTAATTTGATATAAGAATTTTCGATTTATGCCTTATGGTTTTTCAGATAAGTCCCATTTTCCAAAATGCTGCGTCATCAGCCACGGTCACTTATTTTTGGAGTGCATTACTTTTGGAGTGATCTTCGTAGCAGTCAATCCCCTCGTCCAGCATTGCTTGTAAAATAAACTTCTTTCTAGTCCCGAAATAGATGAATAGATATCTGGGCATGATCATTACATTGAAAAAACTTTTTTACATAATGAAGTACTTTATAATCTTTTACTGTTAGTCATAAAACTGTAAATTTGTGTGTCAATGATGTTGTACGTCATTTTAATAAGAGTCCAAAAGTAGAAATTAAAATTCTGAGGAGGATGGGCATAAACCCTGGGACAAACATCATCGCAGGATTTGTTGCATCAATGGAAATAGGGACGAAAATGCCAAAAATAAAAAATTCAACACCTGAAGTTAAAACAAGGCGGAGGTATTTGAGAGGCAAAAAGAAGCTGAAACTGGACCGACACGAAGCTGCTTAAGGGGTGACATATGATGATGGAGTCTTCTAGGCTCTGAAAGTTTGTGGCTCATTTCCTGCAAATAGTAATTTTAGAATATTTAATTCTTTCAAACATGATATCTCAGCCAAATATGGTGATACCAAGAAGATATTGGTGTCATTTTGAAGCTTGAAATGTCCCCCAGTGCCTGACAATGAGTAAAATAACATTAATATAGTTAATAATTATCTATGGATTTTTTACATGATTTATGCAACATAAAATATTATTGTAAGTTACATATATGGTAATATTTAATTAATGTAAATAAAAATAAAAAAATAGCTCAATGTCAGGCACTAAAGAATAGTTTTAGCTATAAAACAGTGAAAAAACTGTGGCTCTATCTTAAAAACTGCATGAGCTATCATGTTTCAAGTTGCATGTCAAAATTATAAACAAAATAATTTTTATAAACAATTTAGACATAATTTCAAGGGATCTGTTCACTTCATCCTCTTTCTAGTACCATTCTCAATTGTATAAAAATTTTACAGAGCAAAATTATACAAAACAAAATTTTTTTGTAAGTAAAGGTGTACATATACCTTAAGTAAAGAAGTGGTAAGGCACAATAGGGCCATTCGAGGATGCGGTGCTAGTCATCGGACACCTACTCCGAACAAAAAAATTAACCTTCCATGTCCCAGAAATGGTACACGAGCCACCGGTGTAGCACGGGCGGTGCCTGTTGATCTGGAGTTACGCTCGGCCGTGGGTTTGATTCTCGCTTGGACTGACTACCTGGTTGTTTTTCGAGGCTTTGCAAACCGTAAGACGAAAGTCAGGTAGTATTTGGCGAATCCTAGGCCTCATATTGCCAAATACCATTAGCTATCACCAACTCCATCAACGCTAAAAAACCAGAAGATGATTCAGCGTCGTTAAATAACCAAGGAAAGAAATTGTACACACTGGAAAGTTGTCAATACAATTTTATGGAAGGCGACTTCCTGTTATGAAGGTTTATTGATCTACCTTCAGTTTTTAGTTTGAAACAGGGTGAGAGAGGGTCGTTACAAATGACTAAATATCATCATTCACAGACAAGTATTCGGCCCAGTGACCTATTACGGTTTCTAGCCATTTTTTTCGGTCTGTCTATATTTATACGACCTTATGTGTCATATGATAGATTCAGTTTTTTATTCTATTGATGTTAATTCTGTCTACAGCTCATGCACTTTGTCAAGACACTCGCGATGAGCAGTAGGGGAACAACGTTTCTATGCAGGGGGTAGGAGTAGAAGGGAAGGTCGAGCGTGTGTCTACCGAGTTCATGGCAAAGACTAACCCATTCCCCTATAATTCGTAAGTAGACTCATCCGATCTCGTGCGCAGCTCTGTAGGAAGAGTGGGGGAGTGTCTGGACATAATGCATGACCTGTACATGTTGTTTCCATCGACTTGTGTAGTTATGAATGTGCTCCAGAATAGGTTCAACTTTCAGTTCGTCCAAAATGTCATTTCTGCGGAGGTTCAGTACTGTGTATCCTGCTATCCTTCTCATAAACCTCATTTCGGTTAAATGACAACAATTTGTTGTGTTTCTTTACCTAAATACGAAAGTAGACCCAATCTTTGAAACAATGCAAAATTTACGTATTTTTTTTTTTTTATTATCATCAATGGAAAGAGGTTCGTTTCAAACTTATTCTGAATAATCAATCACTGCTTTATTCTTAAGCCGAAAACTGAAATTCATGATCCTAGTCACCATTCAACGTTAAAGCTGTACCTTAACTCACTGGCATAGCGTAGGCTACAAGGACATGAAGAAAGTAGATCATGCAGATGCGTTTAATAAGAGTGTTCAAAAGATTGATGCAAAATTAGAGATCCCCTCAACGAAGTGTAAAGTTACGTCAATATTAAGCAAGTCAGAAATGGAGAGAAAGTTATGCAAGAATGCACATTAAAACAGGACCCTTTAGAAAAGGTAGTAGCAGCGGATATAACAAGGGGAACATAACTCGACATAAGGGGATATAAAAGAAGAAGCAGCAACATACCGAGGCAAAGGGAGAGAATAAAGAGGAACGTGCCAGGAAACAAGATGGAGGACAAAACTCAGGTCAATTGAGACAAAAACATGTCGCTGGAAGCAATGTTAGGGAAGAGATATACAGAGAAATGTTTTCTTTGACTAAACTTCTTTTCACAACGCTGCTAATGTTGTAGCTACTCTGACTGATGATATCGGACCTGAAAATTGAGGGGATAACTTACAAGAGTTCGAACTTACTGAGCTGGCATGGGCTGAACAACTGTGAATTCATAGTCTCAGCCAGGGTTGCCAGATGTCCCGATTTGGCGGGACATGTCCCGATTTTCATATAAAAATCCCGAGCCCCGCTTCGATTCGAGGCGGGACGCAAAAAGTCTCTCCTTTAGAAAACTAACATCACTTGTATGATCTTATGATTACCTAGTAACTATTTTCTTCTAGGCCTAAATAATTAAATTACATATGAAATTTTTGTTTTTTAACATTGGAAAAAACTAATATTTTGGCAAGTGTAAGGTTTGCAGCAGCGAATTCAGTGGTGAATATGATATTTCTAAACATTTAAAAAGAGACATTCATCAGAAATGCGTGGCACAGAGAATGGAAAAAAGCTTGTTGAAAATGCTGAAGTCCAGTGATAAATATGTAGGGCCTATATAAACTCTGTAAATGTATACTGTATGCTAAATGATGGGTTTCGAGCAGTAGTATGCAAAGGCACAAAATAAAATGTCAATTTAGATATCAATAAATTTTATGTCATTGTAATCAATTAATAAACACTGAAAATTAAATATTTTGTCACACGTGATCCATCTTTTGGAATTTGTGCTTTATTGTTAATAACAAACAGCTGGGGAAACTATGAGACAGAACTACTATTAAACCATTAAGTTAATAATTTTGCATAAACATATTATTGCCACAAGTCCTTCAAAAGGGCGCCAGAGAAATGTGATGTAACTTACAGCCAGATAAATATTGCTTTGTACTTGGAAACCTGTACCTACAATTTGACTTTTATTAATATTGCAATTTTGAGATTCGTATTACAGTCCAGCTCAAACCTCCTGACGTTTGCAGGTGTGTCTGCTTATCGGCGATAGCCAATAGTGGCAGTGCTGCGTTGCAACATATGGGCTACGCAGACCCGCCGCATAGTCGCCGCTTAGAAATCTCAAAATCAAATAACAAGTGCGCTGGGAAAATTGGTATGTTGTTGGGACCCTGCATGTATATATGATGAATGCTTAATGTTTTCTGAACACATAAAAACATGGGTTAATACGATAAAATCCCGATAAGACGCTGTTCAAGGGACCGCGTGTAAACCTCGTATTAATCGGGACCGTGTATTAGACGGGTATACTTTGTAATTTTCACTTATATACAGTATCTATTAGCATTTTTCTTTATGGAAATACATGATTCATGAAAAGTAATACAGTATTACTCCATTATGTAATTACTGTATTGTACGTCAAAGACATTTGTGCGAGATCGTGCGTATTTGCTTGCTTTCCGCACATAACCAATACGCGGTAAGTGTGAAATACCACATTCACTATTCCCAACGTAATACACATAACAATTTCCCTATTCTTATCGCGTAAGCGTCATATTCATTTTACTGCTTTAGGCTTTTAACATAGCCTATTATTTTTAAAGACGTTCAATATAGTAATAATTATAAATTGGAAACTTACCACTGCAATTTCACCTAAATTGCACTGTTAATTATTGTTTTTAAATATTTGCAAAAATTAAGTAAACTCTACAACACCACAAAAGTTACTGCATTTGTAATGCAAGTAACATTAAGGAAGCCGTGAAAAAATCAACAAGATTCCAGACTCAACATAGACGGGGGGGGGGAAGACAGACGTATATTACGGCCTGCTGCAGTATAGTAAACACAGAAAACATTTTATAGGAACAATATAGATATATTTGTTTTCCAAAGTTGCCGTCATTGAACAGAAACCAAGATGGAGATTTCATTGCAACTAATTAGAAATTCCTCTTTCAGGTATGTAATAAACGATCTTCGCGCAAAATAATGTACGATAGACGAGCGGTATGTTTGTTTTCATGTTCTCGGAAATTAAAAAAGCTCAACTACGTTTCGCTTTTTCAATCTTTTCCTCGAACATGAAAACGTCAACATACCGCTCTTGTAACGCATATTACTATTACAATATGTATTGTACTCAATTCGATCGAAAAAAAGCAATTTACAGTTATTTGTCGTGTGCGTGTTTCCAAGTTCTCATGTTTATCACACTTCACTCTCTTGCGCTTACATCCTTCCGACGTAACAGCTGCAGAGATTTTTTTATTATTGTCCTTAATATGGATGATGGGATTTCTAATGAATCAGAGAGTTGTTTCTCATCATCGTAATTTCGTAAGATTTTTCCGTCACAGTTGCCTCTGTCTCATTGCTTTGTGCTGACTTCCAGCAATGAAGTAGTGGACGATGTTTATACAGCTGCGATGTGATAAGGAATGTTTATCATATGCAAGAATTTTGAGAACCATAAACTTACAGCTTCAAATAAAGGGTCCCTTCAGAATATAAACAGTTATCTGTTTGTGAGAGGAGAGAAGAGAGACTACTAAATTGAAATGTCAGTTTGATTTCTGATGGTGTTGTGTGCAGTTGGCTCTGTTTAAAGTACGGTATGTGAAAGTGTAATGTAATATCTTTTTCGTGTGTTGGCAATTTGGCATTCTCAAAACAATTAAGTTATGTCCCTTAGTGACCCCAGTGCAAGTGGGAATGGTGGATCGAGTGGATATGGCAGTAAAATTCGGAAAATGGTGTTTAGTGTTTATAATTTCTTTAGGAAATACTCTTCTGAAGAAATGCGTAAAAATCTTAACTTTTCAAAATGTCAAGCACTGACTGCCGAGGCGTGTTCTTTAAGTGTGTCTACAGTGTCCCGTGTATGCAGAGACGTTAAAAGAGCGCAAACACAGGGTGCCGGTAAATTGTTCCATTCTCCTAGAAAGCATATGAATGTTCCTAAAAGAGTTACAAATCTAGACTACTTCCAAAAAGACGTTGTACGACGTACAAGTTTTTACTTTTACGATAACGGAAAATTTCCGACAGCTGACAAACTAACCGTACTGCTTAGAAAAAAAATAATTACTCAGGTTCAGTTTCTTCCACTAAAAGATTATTGAATCGGTTGGGATTCCGCTACAGGAAAACCAATGATGGGCAAAAATATCTAATGGAACGGAATGATATTGTTGCCGCAAGACTGACATTTCTGCGCAAAATGCACATGATCAGATCATCAGGTGACACTCGACCCACATTTACCTTGATGAAACGTCGGTCAACAAAAATCATTCTCTGAAATATGTTTGGCAAGACTCAAATAGAAATAGAGGTCTTAAAGTGCCTTTAGGAAAGGGAGGTAGACTTATTGTTTGCCATGTAGGATCAGCTGAAACAGCTTTCGTTCCAGGTAGTAAATGGGTATTCAGATCAAAGAAAACCAGTGATTATCACGAAGAAATGACGGCACAATCATTTCGCGATTGGTTCTTAAACAGATTTAGAAATCATCTAGAGGAAGGGAGTATAATTATAATGGACAATGCTCCATACCATTCCATTAGCATTAATAGACCACCAAATACCTCCTCTAAAAAATATGAAATCAGTGAATGGCTGAAAAGTAAAGGTGTTAGTTTTTCTCCCTCAGACACTAAGTCAGAACTTTTGGAAAAAGTGTTGCCTTTCAAAAGCAGTAAAAAAAATGTATGAACTTGATCAGCTGGCCAATGAAATGGGGCATGAAGTGATAAGACTCCCACGTTATCATTGCCAGTATAGTGCAATAGAACTAATTTGGTCCCAGGTGAAAAGGGAGGTCGCTAGAAACAACAAAACTTTCAAAATGTCGGATGTGGAAGAACTTGTAAATAAGGAACTTGAAAATGCGTGAAACACGCGGTGAAATTACAAGAGGAAGATTTCGCTAAAGAGTTAGGCCGGGAAAGCATTTTAGAACCAGTGGTCATTAATTTACAAGAAGACAGTGACACAGATGACAGTGAAACTGATGGTGAGGGGGCTGACGACGACGATGTTGGCTCACCATTAGCTCTGCCACTGGAGTAGAAATTTGCAGCACAAAAGGTACGTTTTATTAATTCATCATTTTCCTTAAACGGAACACAGGCATATAATAACCGCTATTTTTGTAAGAATGTGCTCTGACAGCATGGACATAATGCTATTTAGGGCCATGTCAATTCAATCAATTCATTTGTAGGCTACAGAAAATTTGGGCCTACTATTTCAAATTAATCCTATCGTTCAATTTAGTTGATCAAGCTGCGCCTTTGTGTTATTCGACAACTTTATTAACCGTAATAAAAGTAAAACTTACAAAACTGACATAAATTCAGCGAGTTACGTCTGACTCAACTAATTTTTCTATATTTTGTGACTTTTAATTTCATTCGATGCAATCTGAAGATAATAATAATAAATATTATTATTATTATTATTATTATTATTATTATTATTATTATTATTAAGTCTTCCGCATCTCCCTACCAAACCAACCTCAGGTAAAGGATCGCGCTCCACAGTTTTAAAACTACTGCCGCTGAGTGACAGAGACGGAGAGGGTAGAGTAACAACATCGCGCTCGCATGTTACTGGCTTTCGCGAAACGTCAGGATGTTTGAGAGCGACTGTAGTCACTAACTGCACATACGTAGAGAGATAATTTTTATTCTTTTTTTAAAAGACAAAAGTACGTGCTGTATTATATGATGGATAAAAGATGTCACTCTTTGGCATATCTAAAATCTAGCAACCCTGGTCTCAGCTCTGAATGTCACTACTTAGGTGGTTCGTTGATTCACATTGCTTCGAAGTATGGTCCCTGAACTCTGGTATAGTCTGGTAGTGTTGAATTCAATTTCTGAAGTAAGAATAGGTAGGCCTAAGTGTAATGCTAGAGTGATTATATTATGATACGATAATAAACTATGATAATATGTAGGGTGGAATTTAGACTTGGGAAAGAACAACAGACGCAATGTAAATAAAAAAAAAAATATGCTCTATATCAGGGATACACAGGCACATAGAATATGTCACCTAGTTTCGAGAATAAAACTACAGTTGTATTTAAGTGTTGGCGTAGGCTTCCGCGGCTGGTGTACATGGTCTGTAGAGAAACTTCCGGGTTTATACCGCGTTGTCTTGATGTTGCTACTGACGTTTCGACCGCTCTGAGATGACCACAACACAGCGGTCGAAACGTCAGCCACTAACACCAAGACAACACGGTATAAGTTCCGAATTTTCTCCACAGACCATACAGTTGTATTTGTTTGAATGTTTCATTTTTCTTTCATTTTACAAACTCAGGGTATGAGTCCATGATGAGACGTAAATAATGAAAAGTATGCAATATATTCTCTCTTCATATGAAGCGATATTTCGAAATGAGTCCCAGTTCACAACAAATTTTTCACTATGGTTCACTTAAAGTGTATCGTACGTGATAACTTATCACTTCAATACTGCAAAACTCAGGATTACTAATTAAAAGATTGGTTGCGCAGGTCTATAGCCGCTCTTGATACCGACATATTACTGAGAGAGACCGCGTGGCAAGGCTAGTTTTTTAACAACTTCGGTACCCCAATGTACGAAGTTGTAATTGTACTGAACAAAGCCAAGGTTGTGAGAGTTTTTCCTCAGGATTCTTCCTTTTCCCCTCGTTATTCCACAACACTCTCTAAAATCCCCCTTTAATTATATTCTCGAATAATAGGGCACCACTTGTGTTTGTTTCATGCCGACGCAATCATCCGCCACGATGTGTTCCTCGCGGTTTGTCCGAGGATTGGTAGATGATAGTAGTGGTGGATTCTAATAGCCATCATAGCTTCACAGATTCTTGCTTGCCTGAAGACTTATGTAAGGCTGTGAGGTAAAGCAGACCACAAGTGGTATGGATCGGATGGCTGGAGAGAAATACGTGCTATGACGGATGGTGGATTCGGCTTAGCAGAAGACACAATTGGCATGCATCTCATTCCTGCATGAGTGCATAAAAAGTCTTTTTAAGATGAAGTGCTTTCTGATGCTTTATATTCAGCGCGTTTAGCATATACCTCTAAGTTGCGTTAGTCTACTAAATTCATAACATATACAGACTTTACCTTGAGCCTATACACTGGAGTACTACTCGTATACACAATGCGGCTTCCGTATCGTGAGATAAGCACAAAATCACACTGACGACATGCATCATGATCTCATTAAAATGTTACTTCATGACATGCTTCTATAAAACAAAATTAATCGTTTTGACATTGGATTTTTAAAAACAATGAAATGGTGGCATAATTTAACTGAAAATTATAAGTAAAATTGAGTGAAATAATGTAGTGAAGAAAAGCAGTGTCATGACCAACGAGTTAGATACTATAGAGAGGACAAAGACCTCAGAAAGTTCAAGACAATTGAACATTGGTCCGCCATGTTTCGGTTAGTCAAAACAAAGGGGCGTGGTTCGGATGTTGTAGGAAATGACTGTGATGAAGTTAGCATTATTGTGAATTGAGTTACATATTAAGACTATGTTAATAAGTAAAAAGTAAAATACACACAAAACTTTACGTTTTATAACAGCTGTAGGCCTATGTTTTATTAGTTTCACTGAAATGAACCTCCGGGTTCCTTAAAAGCCAGTAAGTAAGTAAGTAAGTAAGTAAATAGCCCAGATATTAAATGACAAGCTATAATCGATGCAACCAAAGCAAAGCACCTAAAGAAGGATGAATTTAATCGGCAGAAGAAAAATAAATAATTTTTTGACTTCGTCACAAATTTAATTACCTTACAGCTAATCTAACCTAATATGAAATTATGTAATTCAGTGCTCACCAGGTGATTTCAAGAGAGACGACGTATGTAACTAATAGGAGTAAAATAGAGGAAAGGTAGTGGCGAAAATTAAAAAATGAAATCCAGTAATTAAGTTATTGAGAAAAATTAATTTGAAATTGAAATTAACACAGAGAACTTTTGAAAACTGCAATTATTAAAACTACAAATAACCTCTTAGCATGCAACATAATAATTAAAGAATGACACTAATAGAAAGTTACTCATGATCATAACTCACCACATTTATTGAAACGATAAGATACTTACGGTTAACATTGTTATCAGAAACAACAGGAGCCACAGCTAGGTACACTTCTTTTCGCGTGATGGAGACATCGTGTAGTCTAATATAATTTGAAACAAATACTGTCACGTGATGGAGACATCGTGTAGTCTAATATAATTTGAAACAAACATTGATCTCACACGTGTCTCGCAACTAGGCAGAGGCTTTTGCAGAATAAAACTGTTCTTACATTATTTTGAACAATAATGACAAATTGTGTGTGATGCAAGTGCTAACTTTCCTCTTTGTTAACAAAAAGAGCCCTACGCATTAATAAAAAGAAAATTGGAGTAGGCCCTATAAACACAATAAATACTAAACTCTTGATGGTACAAACTTATTAATACAGATATTTCGCTTATGCTCAGTCCGTCTTATCTTACAATTCTCTGCGGCAATGGTACTGTACCTGTATTGAGAGGGCTTAATTATCCAGCAACGAATATTATGATTTACGATACATTTCATTTAAATCCGAGGGAATTAGACATTTTTGGAAATTTTAAAGTCTTAATTATTACTTTTTCATTTATATATCAGCTTTTTACAAAACCTATAGCGAAATGTTTAAATTAAATATTGATGTATCTGAAAAATATAATACATGTACCAACTCGTTGCAGTGTACCTTTGATAAGCACTCCTTGCGGAGGCTGGCGGTACTACAGACCGCCATGTTTTTTAGGGAACGATCCATAGTACTGTTGGCCTCCGCAGGGAGCGCTTATCAGAGGTCTTCAGCCTCTCTATAGTATCTAACTCGTTGGTCATGACAAATGAATAAACACATTATAAAATCAGAAACAGCTTTTAGATAGTGACACAAATCTTTATCGATTAACTAGTATCAGCATTGTTTTGATTTTTCCCCAATGCCACCGGGTCGTCCTTCGACATTTCTGGTCTTCCTTCCTGGCAGTGGCTTATGTGTAGGCTCCGTATTCCAGCTACCTATACACTGGACTAAAGTTGCCTGATTCAAAGTATATGTGACGTCACAGCGCAGGTACAGGTACGGTTGTATACAAAATAGTCACGCATCCTCTGACCTCTTCCTCTATAAAGTGAAAATCGGGACGCAGCCATAGTGAGTAATCTTATCGATCACTGCTCTTACTAGTCGTATTAGGGCTATTTAAATAACTACACCTTTGTGGCTGATTGAAGATTCATTACAGAGGTTGTAATATTGCGGGGCATAGTTGAGGATATTTGAACTAATATTTTTACTGTCAATATAGACAACATTACATATAACTTTTGTAAAATAAACGTAAAAGTGACGAAGAACAGTGTACTGAAAGACACTGAAATACCGAAAGAAACAGAAAGTATGTTGAACGTAATAAAAAAAATAGTACCATAAAAATCTCAAAATTATGAAAATATTAAGTCGACATTTAGCATGGATTTGTGTAGCCTACCATGATGTTCAATGCCAACATCCCAATTAATAAATTAAATAATCTCCATTTTAGGGAATTTTTAGAAAAGTACATAGAAAGTTAGTTGGTTTTCAGTGATGAGCGAGATGCAATATCCGAATGGAACACGAAAAGGTATGGTACAATAAGAATATCTTGTACTACATCATGCACCAATAACGTCATGTGCTATTGAAAGAATTTCTTGCGATATAAAATCGTTTTAAGTGACATCCGCTTATGTTCAAGTTCCGTAACTTACGAATGCACGTTATTATTCACTGCAAAAATCACGACGAAAATGAACATCACGGCTCAAGCATGTGTTTACTACCCAGTAGTATAGCTTCAGAATGTCGGGAGTTGACTGTACTCCACGAACACGCAGCGACGATGTGTTTGTTTATATCCTTATCCGTTGCATCATCTGTGTTCGGCGTACTATATACCCAATGTGTCTTTAACTTCAGTCTTTAAGTAGCTGGAATACGAAGCCTACTTATGTGTAACCAACTTCTGAGGTTGGGGCATCTGAAAGGCTAAGTTACCTTGCTTCGATTATATGGTAGGATGATCATGTAGTGTCAGGAGAGGTCTTAAATCTGGACTTAACCTAAATCCAAGGTCAGGGACAAACAAATTTATGTGTTCTGTTCGAGGACCGAACCCGGAATTTCATAAACTGTGGCCTGGTTACAATTTTATTTAAATTAAATAACCCGTGTAAGGTTTATCACTTAAAGATATCAATAAATGGAACAGAACTATTGCTCTTTTTAGGAATATTTGCAAACAAGAATTAATTTTGAAGAAAAAATTATAAAACAAAAGAAGTATCATTGCCTTAGTAATAAACTTATAATATACTATGTAGAAAATAATGTTTCTACTAAGTGTTCGCGTAGGCTTCCGCGGCTGGTGTACATGGTCTGTGGACAAGCTTCGGGGTTTCTACCGCGTTGTCTTGGTGGCTGACGTTTCGACCGCTGTGTTGTGGTCATCTTCAGAGCAGTTGGATAAGGAAATAGTCTGCGAGCTCGTATATATATATAGTAGTCTCAAGACCTCTCCTGTTCAACATCTACTTGGAATATTTAGTGAAGAACTGTTTACAGAACATGGTAGAGGTGATAGTAGGAGGAAGAAGAATAAAGTGCATAAAATTTGCTGATGATATGGCGTTGTTAGCAGAAGAGGAGACGGTAATAAGAGATAATGCTACTGAAGCAAAATGACAGCTGTGAGCAGTATGGGATAGCGATAAATGCAAACAAGACGAAGACCATGGTTACCGGTATAAAAATAAAGAAGGTGAACGTTCGAATTCGTAACGAGGCAGAATAACAAGTGGACAGCTTTAAATACTTGGAGTGTACTATAATCAGTAACATGAGCTGCTCCCAGGAAGTCAAGATGAGGATAGCAATGGCAAAGGGAACTTTTAATAGAAAAAGGAGCATCTTCTGCGGACCTCTGTTAAAAGAACTAAAGAAGAGACTAGTGAAGTGCTTTGGGTGGAGTGTGGCATTGTATGGGGCAGAAACATGGACATTATGATGAAGTGAGGAGAAGCGTATAGAAGCATTTGAAATGTGGATATGGAAAAGAATGAAGCATGGGAAATGGACAGAAAAAATAAGAAATGAAGTTGTGTTACAAAGAGTGGGTGAAGAAACAACGATGCTGAAACTGTTAGAAAGACAATGGGGAAATTAAGGGGATGGCAGAAAATAGGAAAGATTGAAGAATTCTGAGTTTACAGTGAAAGAGCTGCCCTTGCGTAGAAAACTATGAATAAATGAAATGATTCAGATGGTAGTAGGCTACAATAGAATGACACTAAAATGGAAATTACAGAATTCGAATTTTTACAAATGATGTTGTTATAGTATTTCTATAAATTCCTGGCCATAACAAAAAGAAAAAAAATCTGAAACTGCAGAAATTTGATTTCTTTTAAATAATTCTGGATAAGAAAGAATATGTAAATACGTACCGATAACGAATGATTTAAAAATGAGCAGGAGAATATAGAAATTGTTGAAAAAAATGCGTTAAAGAATAAACAATTTCAGACTTATCGAAAGGAGAAATAGGCTATTGATAAACCACGGGAAAAATGACTTGAACAACTTTTAATTGTGAAACTCCATGAGACTGCTAAAGGCATTAGAAGCTTAGGCTACTCATTCTGGATGTTTATGATGATGATGATGATGATGATGATAACATCAAAACGTAAAACTATATAACCTATCCTTTGCTTCAATCATATATAGTCTGTTGCGGCACTCACAGCTATGCAGGAGACATAAGAAAATCCTTTTCCATTCTCCACCAGTTACACCACAGACCTGTCACTTAGAGGAGTGTCCACTTAATTTCCACCCCTTCTGAGTTGTTGTTCGAGTGATATTGGGTTGTCTGGTCGATTCTGGGTCACTTGTTTCCGCCAGTCTGGTTCGATGCTATATAACGACCACTTTCCCTAACTTCATCAGAAGAATGTGACTTCGACCCTTGGGAAATTTATGTTTCGGGTAATTAACAGTCTTTCAGTTCCTTTCCATGCCTTCAAAAGTAGTCAAAATTATCTCTAAGTCGATTTAAATGAGCTGCTACACAACTCAAGAAATTTCGGTCTTCGGCATATATAAACTGTGATACTACGATATTTATTGTAAATAAAGCGGCCGTTGGGAAATTAGTCAATTTGTTCAACTTCTATCATTCAACCAATGCTTCAATGTTCTGGTTCTAATAACAAGAGTAGTTGAAGAAATCAGTCAGAATCGCTTCCTCATATATGCTAGAGGGGTTTACTACTTCTGAAATATGCTTTTCCTTTGTCATAATGATAAATTTGTCAAAAATGTCTTCGCTATTTTCATTTTGAAATGAAAACCGAGTACATTGACGCAGGATCCCCTCATAGGAAAAAGTCTGCTATAGATTGTACTCGTAAGATTAGTGATGTTCAAACAGGCTTCGCAAAACGTTTTGCTCGAGAATTCCACTTTATGCACATCTATCAGTAAACAATGATTACTTGTCACACTGCTAAACCCGAGAACGTCATTCAGTAGCTAGGATGACTCGATTCATCAATCAACGTCTTAGATATTTACGCCATCGTTTAAAGGAGCGGTCGTTAGAACACTGCACCATCGGGCTAGCGTCTCTTACCCGCGGACAAGAACTGCCCTAACCTACATTCGTGGCTGTTGGCGGGTATGCTCTCTCTCTATCCCTTGAGCGTATTTCCTTACCCTCCATGCACTCTACCCATTTCAGCGAGTGCTGACGACCACTGGTTTAAAACATCAACTCATTCGATGTAGAATCAAAATACGTCAATAACTCAACTGCTTTACTTTGAAACAATATTCAACAGCCAATATTTCAGAGCAAGCTGTTTCAGTCGCGCGGGTGAATCAATGAATTATTAAAAAAATCAAATGTGATTCTAGACATTCACGCTATGTATGTATATATGTATGTATGTATGTATGTATGTATGTATGTACTGTATGTATGTATGTACGTATGTATGTATGTATGTACTGTATGTATGTATGTATGTATGTACGTTATAGTAATACTTTTTAGGCATCTGTTTTTTTAATTCTTTTTCTATCAGGGAATTTATATTTCGTACTTTTTATTGTGTTGTTATTGAGGCATTTTTCTATTCCTGCAATCTGTATTTTTATGTTAGTTATTCCATAAGGCGTTGTTCATTTTACATTGAAACAAATGTGTTAACTAATGACTTATGATCAGAGGCAGACCTATTTATGGAGATTAATTTTATTTGTGTTTTTTAATATTGGTATCGACAGAGATTGAGATTGATTTGTACTTTTGGCGGAGATTAATGGAAGTTTTGGATAATACAATTATATTGGAATTGGAGTATTAACTCAGTATGAATATTACTTTTCAAATAATTAAGGGGACACTCAACTTAAAAATTGGAGAAAAAGTGTCATTTTGTGTATCAGTTTTACAATATTATCCTTTTGAAGCTATTTATGATTTTTTAATCATTAAAAAATTTAAAATTTAATTTCATAGAAATAAAATATTAAATTTTTACACTAATTTACATGACAGAACTAAATCAATACACAGAATTCTTCCCCTATTCATTGAGAAGTCTAGTCAAATGCACAAAGCCAAAAATAAAAAATGATAATTAAAAGTGATATTTCAATTAATGATTGATTAAAGATTGAAATATTTTTTTTATTTTGAAAAGTATTGGATCTAATGAGCTGAGATTTTGCATGTTATTTTCCGTGTGTATATTAAACTTTTCCTCCAAATTTGAAAAAGATTGGTCAAATAGGAAAAAAGTTCCAAAATATAGTTGAGTGTCCCCTTAACATTAAAGGTTCGCTGGATTCTGGTAAAGGTGCGGTATGGTCAATAGACGATATTTGTTGAATTTTATTGAGACTGTATTTAACACACATTCAAACAAAACGAAAAAAAACTTGCAGCCCTCAACTGAACACTTACAAATTATTAGTGAAATGTTTAATTCTCAGTCTTTTGAGTTCACTAATGTAATCAGAACACCTGGAATACCATGTAATGTAGCCTGCTTGGATATGTAACAAATTCAAGTGAAAAGAAAACCCCAAAAAGCTCAGATTATGAAATTCGCTATAAAACGACGCAATAGTAATAATTCGCGAATGTGTTTATATTTCGCTATTAGAATTCTATTTCGCGATTTGTCATGATTGTTTTATCCGCATATTAATAATCAGAGTCACTTAATTCGTGAAGATTAGTGAACTCCTACTGTATATCTATTATGTCTTGATTTTCGCGGTCTCCATAAATACTCGGCACTGCTTATGATTTATGGATGAGAGCTCCAGCCAACCGGTTTCCTGGACGTTAATATTAATTTGCAGAGAAGTGGACTCATAACACTTACAGAAACTACTTAAATATCGGGAATTGCCAGCTGCAGGCTACACTTCGACCTATGTAAGAAAAGGACATAAAGTTTCAAAGTTAAGTGATTGTAGATTGTATTCCTTAGTCACTAAAGAATATTTACAGTTTGAATGTTGAAAAAGTGCCCAAGTTTTTAATTCTGTCTTGTCGGTATGCGAAATTTCTCTGAAGTACACTGCATTGGAGGACTTGATTCAGACGATGTATGATTGTTCAGTCCTTGAAACATTGGTTACAATCGTTAGTCAGTTAGAGGAACTGATTTAATGATGAGGATGACTTGAGTAATAGGGTGGAGTGGAAATATGATGTTTATGAAATCAAAATGTAATACCAGGGGAAAATTGTGGGGTGATATAAAGAACAATTCAAAATATATTTCCTATAGATTAATATTTAGAGCTGTCCCAGGAGCATCATATTTTGAAATTTTCATACAATTTTGAGGTTCAGATTTTTTAGCGACAGAATATTCTCCAGTGATTTAATCTGAACAGGATACCAGGAACATGTTAAAAAAATACATGTTAAAAAACTCTGCATATTTTGTTCCCGTGTTGTTTAATTTAGAAGTGTCACAGAAAACCTCAATTTATAAGAAAATTGGGAAAAATCTCAAAACTCTTAGGTATGATATAATTAATATAATAAAATTAATAGAAATTCATTTTTCTTATGTTGCAGAGTATTTAATCAAGATATCTCTAATACTAATACAATAAACCTGAGCTACGTTATATTCGCAATGCCAGAGGAGCTGAGCCCATCATAATTACCTATCTATCATGACGTAATGAAATATTATCTATGGGTCAAGAATGAATTAAAATCTGACTTCAAATCAAAAGAATCTACTGTTGGAGAGATTTCAGAAAGAGTTGCTATCAAAACTAAGGACATCCAGGTAAAGGCATAAATTCCGAAAGTCAGTCATAGGCCTTCAAGAATATTACAACTGATTCGTGCTTATCATGATCAATACACAAACTTAATGAAGTCTTGTAAGAAACGACATAGTGACGACAACTAAAATGACAACATTGCAAAAATTCAAAGAAAAAGCAAACTAACTATTAGATATATGCAGTTTCAAAAAAAAAAAAAAAAAAAAAAAAAAAAGGAAACTAATACTGAAGATCGCCGTGTTCCAAAACAAGAAAGAATGTTTTACTAGAGCAAAGAGCAGAAATAAGGATGATAATTGGACCTGTTGATTTAGTTACCACTCAGAAAGAAATGGACAAGAAAACAAGAATAAATTCTAACTAAAAAAAAATAAATGAGCTGAAATGAAATTTCTGTCATATTTTATGTAAAATACTATATATTTTATCCCTTTGAATCACCTCAAAAATATTCTATACTGCAACCCCAATTTAGAGTCTTCCAAATAAAGTTTAAATATGTGATTTTACAGCAATTCATTAGCTATGTAATGAAAAACAAAATAATAGAACAAATATAGAAACAGGCAAAAAATATATAATTTTAAGAAACTTCAAAGGCCTTGGCGAACCTAAAAAATTAAATATAGAAACTCCATATTTTTCACATTCATAAGTGAAAATAATAATAATTAATAATAATTTATTTATTCTGGCGAAGTTAAGGCCATCAGGCTCCTCTTCCACTGAGCCAGAAACAAAAGAAGCTGATATAATTTTATTTATATTTAAAGAACATTAATAAAAAATGTATACAGTCATAACAAGCACAAGTTGAGCAAATTAATGCAAACATACTAAATAATAATTACAAAATAATATAAGACTCGAAGTGACATTCAATGAATATGCAGCGGTAAGTGAACCAATATTACAAAATACAAGAATAATAAATTCAAAGCAAATTGTAACTATACAACACTGAGTAAAATTACATATATATGTATATATATATTACACACAAAGGAGAATTAAACATGAATACTGATCACGTGTTTAAACAATTTACTTTTAAATTGCAATATCGTTCGACAGCTTCTGAGGGAGAACAGATTTATGCAACTATTTACTTCAGAAAACATGCAGTATAAAAAACAATTTCATGTATAGATTTACTCCACCCTATTGACTAACTCGTTTAGGCTATTGTATCTCGAGCCTGATCCGTTGAGATGCTAACGAGCAGGTTGTCAATTGTTTTCATGAGTCGTTCGCACCTCGCATAGCGCAGATTCCCGGCATGTTATGAAGCTGGAGCAGAGAATGTAAAGGCAGTGTGGACCGTAAGAGGGAGACGGCAAACTGGATAATTACATGAGAGTCGCGTACAAATGACGAAGAAGAAGCAGCGAGGAGGTGTTTTATGGTTACGAGTTGACTGCTACTTCAGGAGCAGAGCTAATGGGAGCAGAGGGCGCAACGGATCGAAGCCTGGTAACACTCGCGCCTGCTTTCTTAACGACATTGTATCAACGCCGGCCGGCCGCATTCTTTTCTGGTTCATAACGTCGAAGTTGTTAGGCGAAACCGACAATTACTTTTCGAAGCAAGTGTTCAACTTCGGATGCAATTTTCAGAAATATTTTCTGCCTGTTTAAATGTGCATTTATACTGAAGGTTTTCACTTCCTTTATCTCACTCAACGGTAATAGTCCGCGACTGTTCGCCACTTTTGTTTAGTGCAGACCAAGCTAGAATGGCGCAAACGATTTAAAAAAGAATCCCTTGGAAATGATCTGTCTACATCAGGGATGCAAAAGTGTGCTACAATTGTGGCACAAGTCACAAGTCGGAACACGTGACTCATCCCGTTCTTTCACACCCACATGACATTGGATATGATAGAGGGACAGGAAATATGTATTCAGTGTGCTTGCGGACGTCACAGATACGTAACTCAAGGCCGGGGGATTGTGGACGGGGGACAAATTCTTTCCCCATGCTTCCACCCCTCTCTTCTCCAGTTATGCATCCCTGGTCTACATAGACCAAAACTTGCTGTTCATAATGAAAGGGATAATTATATTGCTAATGATACCACACATTCTTATCTTGCCACTCGCATAGCTCAGGTGGTAGCGCGTTTGACTGCTGATCCGAAGTTGCGCTCGAACATGTGTTAGATTTCCGCCTGGGCTTATTACCTGGTTGGGGTTTTTCCGAGATTTTCCCTAACCATAAGACAGATGCCAGGTAATGAATGGCAAATCCACGGCCTCAACTGGTCAAATATGATCTCGCCATCATATGATGAAGGATGAGTTGAACGCAGAAAAATTCTCTTCGGCACCGGGACTCGAATCCGAGTTTTCAGCTCTACGTGCTGACGCTTTATCCACTAAGCCACACCGAACTCCAGTTCCGATGTCGGATTGAATCTTCTCAGTTTAAGTTCCACATCTTAGTTTTTCCTTTAGTGGCCAACCCTCATGACTGTGTATCCTTCATCATATGATAATGAAGAATTCCTGCACGAAATATCATATGCACTTCGGTACATCAAAATAATATCTCGCTATCAGCCATCCCATCGACGCTAAATAATCAAGCAGAAAAAAATGTTGATTGTTCCAATATATTAAAACTTGTTTCAATAGTTGATCCATAAAACTCCGTGTGTGATTGGCAATCGATAATCAATAAACAATAATGTGTAGGGTACATGTTCCTTACCGGAGGGGTTAGAAACTTGAGCTGAATTCGCAACGAAATGTAATAATTACATATACACAAATAATTATCTCCTCTAAACAAAATGTTTTTGTAAGTTATAAAAGTTAGTAAGTTATAAATTGAAATAGCGACCTACATTTTTGAATGTGGCTCTTGAAAGTATCACCGCTATATGCCAGTATTATACAGGTATCAAAATAATCAATATGCTCACAAACATCACAAGCGAAACAAAGGAACAGCAGTTGAAAAATAGCGGTACCTCTGCATGAGTGTCTCATTGTCGAGCCGCGCTCTGATGTGCGATTTTTCTGGGAAAAATGTCTGGCGGGAAAGGATATTCATATGGTGAGCATTGCCTGTTACTTCAAACTGTTACACAATTGGGCGTAGAAATTCGCTGAAGAATGAACAAGTAGGCCTATCGAATAGATACACAGTCGGTCGCCCAGTGAAGATTGTCATGGAGGCAAATACGCAACAAGTTGGCGATTTGATCCGAGCAGACAGGATGAAGGGGACGATATACTAGTCCGGATAGTCACAGGTGATGAGTCTTGAGTACATCATTACCAGGCTTCGGTCCTGGGCACAGAAAAGCATTAAGTTCAGAACGCACGAACGACAGAGTTATGTTGGTCAAGTGGAGTGGGAGATGGACGTAAGTCAGTTTCCACAAACCTTTTTTGATAATTTATTGACAAATTACACTGGTTATGTCGAGTTGATTTTTTTCTGTATGAATTATTGTAATGGGAGAAATACTTATGTCTCTTTTTCCAAGCGAGCAGATGTTCCGTCAATAAATTATGTCACTTTTCCTATGTAGAGATACAGTATATACATACATTCCTAGTGTAGACAATAAATGTCTACCATTAGAAGTATTAACGTGAGATGTAACTTTCAATCAGGTGTCCCTACGCCGCCGAAGCCTTTTACATGTACCGCAGCCAAGCAGCAATACACACAACGGTAATGCACATTACGGACCAACCTGTGCTGTTGCAGTCACCCTTCCACAAGGTTCATGACGTCATTTATACTCCGTGTACTCTAAACCTCATACTGGTTACTCTGTGTCCCGAGGCCGAAGCCTGATCATTACTAAGCCCGAGACGAAGCGTACATGCAGAGGTGCCGCCATTTTGCAAGTGCTGCTTCTTTGTTACGCTTGTGCGTACATTTAGGAATGATAGCTTCAAACGCCTAATTAAAAAAAATGTTGGTCTCTACTTCGATTTGCAAATTAATTACTGACTCTTTCTCATTAACTTTACAGTCTAATTTGTCAGTTTATACTATGAAAGATGGCGTGAGAAGCACAATCTTTCAACAACACAAATTCAATTTTTTTTCCTCTATCTCGAGAAGCTTTAAACCAGCGGTCTTCAACTCAGTGCACTCTCGGGCTAGCGTCTCTTACCCGCAGGTCTCTTACAGCACCAGCGTGCATTCGTAGCTGCTGGCGGGTATGCTCTCTACCTCTTCCTGCTGCACGACCGGGCAAATCATGTTGCTTCGCTTACTCTTTACCCATTTCAGTGAGTGCTGACGACCACTGCATTAAACTGATAACGATATAGCAATAAATTTGAATAATTTACTTCATAAATTAAAAAATTTTCATTCCCATGGAATTATTTTTGTTACTATCATTGTCATTAACATTATTATTACTATTATTATTATTATTATTATTATTATAGTAATCATGAATAAATTATCATTATTATTATTACTACTACTACTACTACTACTGCTACTAATATTATTAGTATTTCTGCCGAGTTAAGCTCTTACTCGTTGATTTAAAAATAAGTTTTCTTTTATTCACATTTTCTGAACAGCCTCGTGAAGAAGACAACGTTGGGCTGAGATGTGGGATGGGCGGCTCACATGGTGACAGACGGACAGCCGACCAGGAGGACGGACGGACGGACGAACGGACGGACGAGTGGGAAGATGGCGCAGCAGTGCGTCGTGAGGGTCACTGCCCCTCCGCCAGCCTGTTGCAAGTCTGGATTACTTGCCAAGTACATGCTATGGTCATCAATAACTGCACTCCGTACACTCAGCCAAACCCAACCCCTTCACTGCCACAACACGTGTATTGCGGCCGTAACAATGCAGACGGAATTATACTGTCCATTGAGTAACAATATTGAAGGCTGCGGTCGGCTCATTCAGATATATTGAGATAATAGTAATAATAATAATAATAATAATAATAATAATAATAATAATACAGTCAACTCTGGATATAGTGAACTCGGTTATAGTGAACATTCGGCTATAGTGAACATAAATCATTGGTCCCGACCCGCATACATTAAAAAGTACATTCATATTTCTGTTTATAGTCAACCCTCGCTTCGGTTATAGTGAACCTAAAACTAGAACTTTTACAAGAAAATGTAATTTTAAAATGGCCAAAATGGTAATTTAGGTCACCCTTTCTCCTATAAACTTACAAGAATATGTTCAGAACAAAATCTCTAACTTTCTATTCCTTAAGTGCATTGAAAGACAAAGGATAACAAATTGAAATAGATTGAAACACAAAATAATATACGAAGTAACGTCAAGAAGATGTGAATTAAAGACATGGTCCATGTATATAATGCCTGAAAATAGCTATTGAGCCTTTGCGTGTTTGTTTTTAAAATAATGTGTTTAATCTGTAACTACAATCAGTGTATTGATATTAGTATATCTTTGTTGTTACCTATTGCTTTAAAAAGAATGTGTTTAACTTGTAATTTTAAGTCAATTTTTCTACTATCCCTTTACTGTTTGCATTTGTTTTTAAATCTTTTGTATTGCCCATACTATTAGGGGAGAGCCGGGTAGTATCGGACAGTGCGTTTCTTTCATCTACCACCATATGGTAGTACCTGAATGACATGGTTACGTTTCTCTATGCGACATCACAGAAACCTAACCATGTTTATTCGTTAGTTATAAGTCATTACTTGTGTTATTATTTTAATTATTGTGTTTCTTCCTGAATCACGTATGTAACTTGTAACCGTAAATCATTGCTTGTAATATCCTTTTATTACTCTTAACTGTTCCATTGTTCATGAATTAAGTATTAATTTGAAAGTGAAAGTCAAACTTTGTTATATTAATGTACTATTGATTATCTTTTTAAGGTCGTGTATTTACTCTGAAACGGTTAGATATTCTTGTATATCGTTTGCATTGATTATTCATCAAACATCTCATTAATCTTTAACAGGATCCATTCTTTCATTAAGGTGCACTCTTCTACATAATTCATGTGAATTGTAACTGTGACCACAATTTTGTATTATAATTTTACTATTGTTTATTGGTTATAAAATATGTATTTTGATGCCAACTATAACCCTAATATACCTCAGGGTGAAATAGGGTTTATTAAATTGGATAATAAAAAAAAAGACAAAGGATTCATTCAGCTTCCTGAAAAATTTGAAACATGTTATAGAGAATAGTGCACGCAGTGAGGGATAAAGGAAGGATTAGTTCCGATCCCTTTAAAAGAGGTTATTAGAAGAATAGGAAAAGACAGCGTTTTCTTTTGTAAAAGAGAGTAGCGCGATGACCAAAGGGTAAATACAAGAAGGATTAAAATATAATGGTCCTCAACTCTCCCTCCCGCATCTTTGTAAAAGTGAACCCGGGGAAATTCCAAGGCCGAGTACACAATAGGCATACCTCTAGTGGGAAGGGGTGTGAAATCGGTCAGTGCCTACTACCTACATGACCAGATTAGATTCAATTTTCGAACTGTGAACATCAGGATGTCAGAGCGTAAAGTGTTTAAGTTGGAAGTAAAGACAACATTAGTAATGATAATGAACGTGTTCTGTCCCAGACGGGCATTAATACTGTATGTATAGCAACGTCAGTAGTATAAAAACAGACACTTAGGTTTTAGTGAACCTCGGATACAGTGAACAAAATATGCTGGTCTGCAGAGGTTCACTATAACCGAAATATTCGTATGGAAAATGTTTATAAGGAAATGAATTAACAAAGCAACTACTGTCACATCATAAACAAAAGATATGTGCCCATGTGTTGTAAAAATGTCAGCTCTATAGCTTAGCAGATTTCGAGAAAATAATTTAATATTCTGATGATAGGAAGTTGCGCACCAGTATCACTTTAAAAGCATAATGCGATATAAATTTTGTTATGTAATATTAGCTGCATTTAAAACATATACCTAGGTCTTTGCTTTGTACTATAATATTGTTTTGATTAGTTTATTGATTACTTTTATAAGGCTAAAGAAATGTTAAAATGTTATGTTTTTATTTAACGACGCTCGCAACTGTAGAATTATCAGCGTCGCCGGATGTGCCGGAATTTTGTCCCGCAGGAGTTCTTTTACATGCCAGTAAATCTACTGACATGAGCCTGTCGCATTTAAGCACATTTAAATGCCATCGACCTGGCCCGGGATCAAACCCGCAACCTTGGGCATAGAAGGCTAGCGCTATACTAACTCGCCAATCAGGTCGACAAGGCTAAAGATACCATCACTATCAGTTCCAGCTTATCACATTATACTCAGTCTCTTTCTTTGGGATATCACTTTCTTTATGAATGATGTGTTTTATTCACTGACCTTTGTACTACTATGGAATTTATGTGAATATTCCTTCCTAACTCTTTATTATGTTATTAACGTTTAAAACATAACTGCAATATTAAGAAATACCTGTCAGTACTTTTGTTTTACAGACAATATAGAAAGTGTAAAACAGAAAGAAGCGATATAAAAATAACGACATAAAATTTCACGTTCTGTTTGAAGTTCGTGCACCACTGTTTTCTTAATCCAACAGGCTGTTTATTCATATACATAATCCTTTCTCCTTCCATACCTAGCGCTTGATGCCAACGCACGACGTCAAGGTCAGAAAAATGCGCTTGCTTTGACATCACTGGCATATGGGATGCACAATGGGCTGATGTAAGCCTAAATCCTGGATCTAGCCCTCGAAAAGCCAGTTTGCCAATAAAGCTGTTTAAAGTTTGCTGATTAGCTCCTTTATTCATGTAAAATGTACACACATGATAGGAAGGTATTTATAAAGAACAATTACATAAACATTTATTTAAGGTATTTAGTTAAATTCGCATTAAAGTGTTTAACGCATAATTTTCACTGCGAGCCAATGTATATATCCATTAACTTCAAGAGTCCATTAGGGGCTGAATGTCCCCAGACGGCTGGTAGTGAAGAGATGCAGTGTAGTGCGTTGTCTGTAGTAGCTTACACCCCCGCGAATCAAGCTGGCAAAACAAATGATGCCTTGTAAATGGCAAATCCATTGTCATTATACATGTGCGCAGCGCCCATTAGACTATGTTGGGAATGAGTAAACGTTGGTGAGCAGACGAGTGATAGAGCTTCATTCGCAATAAAGTAGGTACACTACATACAATATATACCGGACCTGCTGTATTTAATGAGTTCAATACTTTATTGAAGGCAATGTGTGACCTCATACTATTACTTGCTCCACCTTGTAACTTCACATTAGTCTGTTAGGCCTAGTTCAGAC
The DNA here is from genome assembly GCF_040183065.1 of Periplaneta americana. Lineage (NCBI taxonomy): Eukaryota > Metazoa > Arthropoda > Insecta > Blattodea > Blattidae > Periplaneta > Periplaneta americana. The sequence goes on along the minus strand of NC_091127.1, from coordinate 106,797,138 downwards.
AGGTGTGTAATTTCCATAAAAATGAAGGAGGCCTTTTTGATTTGTGACATTTCTGTTGCACAAAAAGTTATGTCGACTATTTCGTTTATATGAGGTCATTCCATTTTCGACCAATGGAGTGTATTGAAATTTTGAATTCCAACCAATCACAGTCACACTTTGCGAAAATTTTTGCAGCTAGATTTATCGTTATCAATTTATCGCATGGTCGTTCTTTTGTTTAGTCGTTGTCGCCAACTGTTTCCCCGTAATTTGATGATCATGAATACATTAAGATGCAACTACAGTACACGGTTAAGCTTTTCTTTCAACTTTAAAGCAATGAATGCAAGATTGATATTTAATATTAATTAATATATTTACGCAATGAAGACGACGTTCAAAACGGCGCACCATGTAGACACAAAATCTTCATGCATCTTAATTGAACGTACCTTTTAAACTTGATTCTTCCAATATTCTTCCCAGATTGCACGCATACGCGTTTAGAATATTGAACTGTGTAGATGCAGCATTAGTTCCGTTACATACTACAGCGAGAATGCGTTTGTCGAGCTATAAAAATGCTTTCGTGTAGCACAGCTGACATTGGTTCTGCTCCCACAGGTAACTTAACCTATAATTGTAGCCTATAAAATTTATATTTTGTGAATGAAATGAAACAATTAATAGAAAGTCAGATGTTCAAATGTATGAAACATCATCGCATATCAAACCCAAAGACCTTGCATAGTAATAATGTCTTTGATCAAACTGCCTTCCGTGTAGCGTAATAAAATTCGTGTTTTAATTAGGTCTATCTATACAGAGATGGCTTCACTGTGTAGCAACATGTCTCGCTGTGAATACATAAGCATTGCTCTATAGCTGTCGCCACTGTTACTGGTAAATTAAATTATGATTTCAGCAGATAATGAAAATGTTTTTATGTTATAATAATAAGAGAAAAGTGCAGTAGATGTAATTAACATTGTTAAACCTGTATTTCGCTTTTCGCAATTGGCATAACTGAATAATAACATCGAATTTCTTTATTGCAGTAATCGATATTCATCTAAGAGTATTTCAACTTCACAATGTCTGAATAGGTTAAGTATTCGTTAATATACAATTATTAACATATTGTGATCGAATTTTAGGGATATACTACTAGGTTCAAAAAGTTCCCGGAATTTTACTACCATTTTTCGTATTAATATATAACAAGGGATATTATACATTTGTTTTGTTGGTAACATTCATGATGTCATTTTCTTTAAGTGTGTTGATAATGGCGATTGTTGGTTTTGAGTTGTAGGCAATTGTTTATCATAGTGTTTTGTTTGTTCGTCGCATTTTGTAATTATGTCCACAGAGCAACGTACAAACATCAAGTTCTGTGTTTTGATACACAAAACTCCTGCAGAGACATTAAGATTGTTGGAAGAAGCATATGGCGAAGCAGCTCAAGTGTATGCCTGGCATAAACGCTTTTCTGGTGGCCGCGATAGCATCAAAGATGACGTACGCAGCGGCCGACCAACAACTGCAACAAATGAAGCAATCGCTCAGCGTGTGCGTAATGTTGTGAGGGACGACCGACGTAAAACCATAAAAGAGATAGCAGCAAAGGTCGGAATATCAGTCGGAAGTGTACACAGTGTTCTTCACAAGCATCTCAACATGCATTACGTGTCTCAGAAGTTAGTTCCGAAAATGTTGTCGGCAGAACAGAAAGAAACAAGAATGACTCTTGCTGGGGACATGATCAGTATGGCTGATGAAGATGGTGATTTCTTAAACAAAATTATTGCTGGTGATGAAACTTGGTACTACTTGTACGACCCAGTCCCTAAACGACAGTCATCTGAGTGGAAATCGAAAACATCTCCTCGGAAGCAAAAATTTCCTAGGGACACTTCCAAAAGCAAAGTTATGTTGGAAGTTTTCTTCGACTCTCAGGGTCTCATCCACCATGAGTTCATTCCAGAAGGTCGTACTGTAACGAAAGAATTGCACGTAGAAATCTTCCGTCGCCTCCTGGACGCAGTGAGAAGGAAACGTCCAGAAAAGTGGGTAGAAAACAACTGGTTCCTTATGCATGACAATGCACTTGCTCATCGCGCAATTATTGTAAAGAATTTTCTTGCCAGGCACAACATAACTGCTTTGGATCACCCACCATACTCTCCTGATCTCTCACCACCTGATTACTTCCTGCTTCCCCGTCTGAAAAGTCATCTGAAAGGACGGAGATTCAATGCTGAAGAGGTTATCGCAAACGCGACGAGAGCACTAAGACGGGTTTCACAAAATGGCTTCCAGCCTGCTTCCAGGAACTCTACACGCGTTGGCAAAAGTGTGTTGTTGCGGAAAGCAACTATTTTGAAGGGAATACTGTGGAATAGTGTTTAAGGTACGTTGTTTCTATGATAATAGCAAATTCCGGGAACTTTTTGAATCTAGTATGTATTACTTATATTTTTATTTTATTCATGAAATAGTCCTAATAAATGTCACTCGAGGTCTGAGATTTCCCAGATAAATCCACTCGCTTCGCTCGTGGATTTATCGGCGAATCTCAGACCTCTCGTGACAATACTACAGATAAATAAAATTAAAATTATAGTTTACTTAACTACCTACTGACATGAGCCTGTGGCATTTAAACACACTTAAATGCCATCGAACTTGGCCGGAATTGAACCCGCAACCTCGAGCATAGAAGGCCAGCGTTATACCAACTACGCTACCGAGGCCGACAGTTTTGTCGAATGTAATGATAGAAACTAAACTGTTCTGGAGACATTCTGCTATATAATAACTTAATACAGTAAATCTCTGTGCAAGAATTTAAAAAAGACGAGCCTATAACAGCTGGCCTCATATCCAGCAGCCCGGTTTTGATTCCCGGCCTGGTCGTGATGGAATTTGTAATAAACAAAGCAGAAGTTGCACAGGTGTAGAGATACTATTCCTCTTTCCATCTTTCATTCCTACAAATACTTCTAACCTCTCTCTCATTTCAACTATCACAGTCAATAGTTAAAAATTGGCTGAGGAAGTTTAGGGCATAGTACTGATTCCTAACACTGATACTGCCTGGGGCTCCTGCTGATGGGGTGGACTGTTTCAGAACCTTCCTGCTCATGTGTTGATCCAATCAGATTTAGTTGTTTTTAGCCTCATTGATGTGTACATCACTGGTGAAATTGTGAATTCTGTTCATAATTAATTAATTAATTAATTAATTCCATTCTGTTATTAAATTTCGATACGGAATGTGATAATGTGAATTTAGCAGGCGCCCGATTCTCCAGAGGCAGACCAGAGTTGCTTATCTATATTTATTGAATCTCTTGTAATAGGATAGCCAGATATTTAGAGTGTAGGAATGCTCTGCTCAAACTTAGGGAGTGACTGTAGAGTCTTACCTTTTCTCTTTTGAAGTGAATACGTCTAGAAGATCGCTTCAATATTAAGTGCCATCCCACAAAGTTGACCGAGACATTTTCAGGCGAGTTCTGTCGCGCCTATAACACTGATCAACAGCCATTTTGCGCCAGACATAAAACTAACAAATTCTTACTAATTTCGATCTTATGAATTCAAAAATAACAATCAAAATGTTCCACCAATTCAGGTTTTCGAGATGCACAATATAATTCATTTTATATGCATTCTATTTAAAAAAATCTCCGTATTTCGTGTGTAACTGTTTTGTTTTACAAATGTGACCAAGATTAGTATAAGTAGGCCACCATGTTAGAAGCACTTGTAGAAACGGAAATTTTTATTTTATTGCCCTTTTACGATTCTATTTGGAGGGAGGAAACAGGTTCGCGATATGAATTCGCTTGAGTTTACCTGATTTTACTTGAGATGTGCATTTCTTTCACTGTGAGCTTTAATGACATTACTGTAGTTTATATGTTGCAATAGACTACCTTGTCAAAACGACTTCTAGAAACGAAAATTGTTTTATTACCCTTTTCGGTTCCATTTGGAGAGGGAGGAACAGATTCGCTATACAGTATTAAATCGCTTCAGTTTACCAGGAGATTTCGATGGTGTTAGTATTCTGTGTAAGGGGTGTATTTCTTTAAAATGTGCTTTAATGATAATATTCAAATTACGAATGGTTTATATATGCGGATTTGAAGGTTGTAGCATTGCTGCTTGGAATGCAATTAGGCTATACAAAATTTCGCTCCTTTCTGTGCGAATGGGACAGTAGCGCTCGAGATAAGCATCATAAAATAAAACGACAATCACTAGAGCCAGGGAAGAAAAATATTATACATCAACCCCTTGTACCTCAAAGTAAAGTAATTTCACTCCGTTCACACATTAAATTATGGTTAATAAAGAATTTTGTTAAAGGGATGAATCATAAAACTGAAGCATTTAAACACATCCAAGAAAAATTTCCTGCTATTAGTGACTCGAAAATAAAGGAGGGAGTTTTCAATGGACCACAAATTAGAGAAACAAAGAAGAACAATCACGTCGAATCTTTGTTGAAAGAAAAAGAGTAAACCGCCTGGATTGCATTCAAGGAGGTTGTATTAAATTTTCTGGCTAACCGTAGAAGTGAGAACTATGAAGAATCAGGGTAAAATTTATTGTTGGCGTGTGAAACTATGGGTTGAAACGTGCCTGAAAATTCACTTCCTTCACATTCATCTTGACTTTTCCCCCGAGAATTGTGACGATTTCAGTGATGATCATGTTGAGCGCTTTCATCAAGAAATTTCAGTTATGGGAAAAAGGTACCAAGGACAGTGGAGTACCAATATGCTAGCAGACTATTGTTGAACTTTATCTCTTAATTTACCTGATGCCCAGTAAGAAGGAAAATGCAGAATAAGAAAGCTGTAATCTTCTGAACAGTGAATATTTAACCTTATTGTCATTATATAAAGCAGTATTTTTAATAGATATAAATTCGAAACTTTCTCAAAAATCGTAACCAACAACTGTTTTTATTGTAATATTCGTATTCAGGAGGCTCAAGTTATATAGAAAACATATATCACATGCCCAGCACAAAAAAAAAAGTTAAAATTTGTTACGCAGTGTAATTTATAAACTAAACGACATATTTAAACGAACTAAACGGCGATCGACAAAGGATCAATGTACCCAAAGTGACTTTGAGTTTGAGCAGATGACTAGACTTGCCAACCGTCCCGTATTTTCCGGGACAGTCCCGATTTTGACCATTGAGTCCCGCGTCCCGAAATAATTTTCACACGCATCAAAATGTCCCGATTTCAAGGCATATTAGACATTTACAGCTGATTTTCGTTCATATCATATTATTGGATTCAGTCTGGATCGCACAGTCTCATACAGGCATGCTTCCAATATGTGACGAAATGAAGAAATGACTCTAGTACAAATATTCAAGGCAGAAATTTAATTCTCGACGTGTCAACAAAGTGACAGGTGCAATGATCATAGTACACAAGTTAGGACAGGTTTGATCACAGCTATCCTCTGAGCTCGTCTTATGTACTTTGACTTCAGCTTGCGCCATTCAGTATTATGTCCACTTTGTTCCACTTGATGCGTCTTCATTGGTTCGTCGGAAAAATAAAAAAAGAAAAGAAAAATTTTTACAACCACTTCTACGATAGATATAGATATCAACGAGGACAACAACAAAGACCTGTAAAATACTGTAGCCCCTCAAGTGTGATAAGACCTGATAGCCTGGTGATAAAATCACGTAAATGTCTTTGTGTTTTCTGAGAAGATTGGCTGGAACGTTTTGTGTAGGCAGGTTAGGTTAATTCGTGTTAGTTCTGGTTACGTTAAGTTAGGTTATTAATTACATCAAAATGATGGGTTCCTAGTTTCTAATGAGTTAACATTTCTTTTATCACAAATTTATACTATTTTCAACTTGTTTTGTGGTCATTTTGGTAAGTTTTTGTATTTTTGATATATGAAAATATATATATATATATTGTTATACAAGTACTACTGTTGAATATGTGGACTGATAGTTGGAAATAATTAGTGCAATAAAATTGTTAGTAATGTTTGTGCCCCTAATTTTTACTTACCAAAAATTGGCAAGCCTACAGACGACGTAATCTAGCAATACGCTGGAGGAAGAAATTTGAGGCATGAATTGGCGCGTCGTGCGGTACCCAAGGCAGTAAATAAAACTCGAGAACGAGAAGCGATAGAATGTTCGCAGTGGTGTGAAACCATTATAAGGCTAAATCTCAATTGAGCAACAGTCAGCAGTGGACAAGTTAAATTGGACAAATTCGCGAGTGAAATTGAGAGAAGAGAGAAAATTTACTATATCGAGGCATATACAGCGCGAAAATAGCAGCGGGCGTATACGAAACGGGTAGAAACGATAGAGCACGATGGTTACCATAGCAACCGACATGTTTACTCTCAATGCATATAAGATGGCCACTCCTAGGAGTTCCAGCACAGCGAAGATGTACCGGTTTTTCTGGGTAGTATCTGGAGAGAAGATTTGTTGATTGTCACTACTGACGTTCACCTTAACAGCAATTCTATCAGCGATGTATTCACGCATGAAACTTGCGACTGTGCCTCCGATACAGCTTACCCCGATTTGTTTCTTCTGACACACAAAATGACAACAGTTTATCTTACATCTCATTTCCTTTTCTGTGAGTTTCTGTTTTATAATAATAAATAGTAACAATAATAGTTAGTGTAAACGGCCTGTCAAACTCCTATGTTGGTATCCTTGTGAGGTGAGTGATGCAACCTATCTATTGCGCTTCTCACTATTACAGCTTCTGCTACCCTTCTATGAACTAGAATGTTAGCTCAAGAGTTATTACAATTTTAAATACGAGTATATATGTATTTATTACCGTCAAAATTACTTATCAAGATCAACCATTCAAGTCATTAGATTATGACATAAGGTAATTCTTCAGATCACATATAGATTGATCCTTCCTGTGTTAAAATCGGTTGCACTTTGAAGAGAACAACCGCCAGGATCGCCACCCGTCTGCCGTAAACGAACACGAGATAGCAGCACAATTGCTAATGCAATTCAAATGGGAGTTATGACGTGACTCCTTATGTAACAACTAGATGGCAGCATAGTAAGCCTGACAAAAGTTCTTACCGTCAAAACCTATAACGTCGAGCAATCTGGGTATATAATTATGATCTAGGGTAATACACAATGAGAGACGAACGTTTTCGCCGTAAGTATGGCATTCTCAGGTCTCATAGTAACGAAGACGCATAATGAACACTTATATGTCTGATTTATATACAATCATTAAAATATGTCTGGACAAACAAGGTTAAAATGATGGGCAATACAAACATGTGGTTTAGAACATGTGCGTGACATCAAAGTCTAAAACCAAGTAGGCTACACAGTATTAAAAATGACAAACAATGTGCTGGTGGTTAAAATGTACAATAAGACAAAATAATTTGGCAGTCTTCAAATGCGTGTGGTTATGGATTACAATGTAGTGGAACATGCTATGGTATAGCCTACAGTTCGCTCGTATTGCTGTGTAATAAGCGGTGTTTGAATTCAGAGTCCTGTAATCATAATGTGGGAAGCTGTAACTTTAGAAAATTGGAAGTTGAAAAGAGAATGTTGAACGCGAAGTGGTGAATTTTAATACTTACACAAAATTAGTTTTGGGGAATGTTGACCTAGCCGCAATCTTGCAGCAACACGATTGAGCTTTAAAGAATGCGTTAACCTTAAAGAAAACTATGTACCAGGCAAACCTAGTGGATCACCAAGAATTATTTCTTTACAACTTTTTAAAGTGGGTTATTTAAGTTAGGGAATTGCTCATTAAGTAAATGCGTATTCCTATTATTAGAATATGTAGCTATATAGTAATACTGTGTAATGTTAATGTGTTTAATTATTAACTGTTTTCAAAATTTGCAGGGTGTTGCCTATACTCGTGATTTCATGATTATGATTAATTAAATGTGTAGCAAACTTAGATTTGTTTCTGTTGTGTTTGAAGTCTGCTACATGCTCACTATAGCGTGTCCGAAAATTTCTTTAAGTTTGCCCTATGTACGAGTCGCATCCAGAAAGTAAGTTTCCCTATTAAAAAAAAAAGAACACACACTTTCAGGACAACATTTATTGGCAACAGGTACAGCAATGTTTCAGCTATTTTTCAACATAGCCACCATCAGAATTGAGACATTTGTCGTATCGTGGGATCAACTTTTGTATCCCTCTGTCGTAGAACTCTGCCGCCTGTGAATGGAACCAGCGTGTGACAGACGTCTTCAGCTCTTCGTCATTGCCAAAACGCTCGCCGGAGGACAGGAATTTCTTGAGGTGCAAGAAAACGTGAAAATCGCTGGGAGCAAGATCAAGACTGTAGGGTGGATGATCAAACAACTCCCAGCCAAATTCCGTCAAACAGCTGCTGTGCACCGAGCCGTATGTGGACGAGCATTGTCATGGAGGAGCACAACACCTGCAGTAAGCATTCCACGCCTCTTGTTTTGAATGGCAGTGTTTCACAGTAACGGTTAGCGTTCACTGTTTTACCTCTTGGAAGGAAGTCAATGAGCAGAATGCCCTTCCTGTCCCAGAACACCGTGCACATCACTTTCCGTACCGACAGCGTCTGTTTGAATTTCGTCCTGACCGGAGATCCACTATGCCACCAATGCATTGACTGCTGCTTGGTTTCCGGGGTGAAGTGCGAAATCCAAGTCTCATCGCCCGTGACGATCCTGTTGAGGAACTCGTCGCCGTCATCGTGATACCGTTGCAGAAATGTCAGTGCTGCTCCTAAACGTTGCATTTTGTGTTCGGGTGTCAGGTTTTTCGGCACCCACCTGGCACACACTTTTTTGAACAGCAGGTGCTTAGTGACAATCTCATGCAACAAGGATCGCAATATCTGCGGAAAATGGCTGCTCAGCTCCGTAACCGTGAAGCGACGGTTCTCCATGATGCACTGCCGCACCAGCTCAACACGATCATCATTGATGAGGGATGGTCGGCCACTGCGCTCATCATGGACAATTTGACGACCTTCGGAAAACTGCCTACACCAGCGACGCACCATCTACTTACTCATGATGTTCGGCCCATAGACCTGACAGAGCTGCCGATGAATTTCAATTGGCGCAATGCTTTGTGCATTAAAGTACTTTATCACCGACCGAACCTCGCAGGTGGCGGGAGAAGGAATAAGAGCTTCCATTTCGGACCACTGCTGCCACGCTACTGGCATATGATTGATACGTCATAGATCTGTTACGCATGCGCAACTGACATGGCTAATTACGTTTACTTTCAAGGGGGAAAAATCGGGAAACTTGCTTTCTGGATGCGCCTCGTACTTACTGGAACAGTATTTGCAATGTAATAAATATATTCCACTATTAGAAAATTTGTTCTGATTTTGCAGGTCATTAGGAAAAAAATTGCTTAAGTTTATTATCTGTCCTGCAAGCTATATTATTTTTTTTTTCAAAGAAATTACCTAATTTGTGAGAAATATTACCAAAAAATGTCATGGGTTTCCAACTAATTCTCTTATTACTGTTATTTTTTTTCTTAGTTCTTAACAGTGTGGTGTTTGTTTTAGTTCCTGTTTTGAGTTTATTCGGACGTTTACGAATCAAATTAGTTATAATTCTTTTACTAAAACCGTTGTTTTGTGCTAATTGTAAGATATACTTGAATTCTGTTTTATAGTCATTATTTAACGGTATGTTAAGCAAACGGTCAATTAAAAACGAAAGTTACTGATTATATGCGTGTAGCCTATGGGTGATTGTAGTTGAACTGTTATAACGTAAAGTAGAGCCTTGTAAAGTAATGTTTAAGTCTAGAAAATGTATTTACTTATTGTGTTCGGTTTCACAAATAAACTTCAGATTAGTAAGCAAGTTATTAAAACTATCCAAGATTTGATCGTGTATTGCATTATTATTTTTGTAAAATAATATATACCAGAATATCATCAACGTATCGGGCGTAAAACTGTATATTAAACTGTGCAATCAAACCAGGTACTTTCCAAGTCCTGTAAAAAGACTTCCGCTAAGAGGCTGGAGAGTGGGTCACCCATTGTTAAGCCCTTTGTTTGCTGTCACCCATTGTTAAGCCCTTTGTTTGCTGGTATATCTTATTATGGAAAGAATAATAATTTTGTTTTAATGTGACGGAAGGTAGATTCACAATTTGCTTTATGATGTTATCATCGGTGTTTATTTGCTTCAATTTATTCTTTATGACATCTATAGTTTCATTAATGGGTATGTTAGAATAAAGTTATTGTAAATTATAAATTGTAAATTAAGTTATGTTTTATTTTACGACGCTCGCAACTGCCGAGGTTATATCAGCGTCGCCGGTGTGCCGGAATTTTGTCCCGCAGGAGTTATTTTACATGCCAGTAAATCTATTGACATGAGCCTGTCGCATTTAACCACACTTAAATGTCATCGATTTGGGCCGGGATCGAACCCGCAACCTTGGGCACAGAAGGCCTGCACTCTACCGACTATGCCACCCAGGCCGACCCAAGAGTTATTCATTCTCATATTAATTATGTCCAAATTGCACATAAAGGTACTCAGTTACACCTAACAATCAGTATCCAAATGCAAATACTGTACTCATAAATCAATGCTATTCGTATAAGCACACATACAATTGCAGAATCACACTATTCTCTTCGTAGATTGAGAATTTGACCCGTTCCGACCTTTTCTCATCTTTTCCTCGGTCGATCGATCCTTCTTCCTTGTGGTTTCTGAATTCGCAACATCTTCGGTAAACGGGAGAAATCCATTCGATCGAGATCCTCTTTCTATTTCTCTCTGTAGTCAGTTGTATTTTCATTCATAGTTTAGATCAGGGATATCAAGCGCGAGCATATTTTATCCTCTTAGGGGTCGTCAGCACAAAGCACGCTGGGGCTAGTCTCTCTTACCCGCTGCTAGCGGGTATGCTCCTTATCTCTCCGTGTTGCACGACAGAGCAGATGGGACAGCACCGCGTACCATTGCACATTTCAGCGAGTGCTGACGACCAGTCTAACAAGAAGCTGGAGACCTTCCGCTTACAGAATTTCATGCAGACAGGGCTTAAAAGAGATTCTATGTCACTATTACACCTCGAAAGGCTAGAAATGACCGCGCTGGTGTAGATATTCGGCTCTTGTCGTATGTCCTCATTCCTGATTTTGTCTTGTCTCGTGCATCCTTTAATAGACCTAAGGAATCTCATCTCTACTGCTTGTAGTTTCTGTTGTTCTTTCTTATTGATTGTGCAAGATTCATTCCCGTACAACTTTGTAAAATTTCAAAAAGACTCTTTACGGGCTATGGTTTTTAGTGTTTGTCATATTGTTTCACAAGATAACCGATGTTACTTATTTCTTTTCTTAAGGAAACATATGTGAAGAAATCATATAAGAGCGGCTTAAGCGTCACAAATATGCAATGAAGTTTAGTGACACGAGTAAAAATTTAAGTGATTCCGCAAGTGATTTAACTAGATTAGTGGGAAGGAAGGTCAGTGCCGAGAGGAGAAGTAAAATTGTTTCTGTGAGTGCAAGAGCTGAAATGGGGAGAAGTGAAGAGAAGAAAAAGAAAGAGGAGTTTATAACAGAAAAGGGTGAAGTGGATGTTTCTGGTCCAGAGACTGCTAAGGACATAGTAAGTAAAATAAAATATGAATTAAAGGAGTGTAATAGAAAGTTAAGTAAGACGACAGAGATAATGAAAATAGGCAAGGAGTATGGTGGAGGAGGCTAGCTAGGGTAGCGAAGTATAATATGTAGAGAATTAGTGAGATCTGAAAATGGAATGCACACAAGAAACAGACATAATAATGAACATATTGGACAATGATGTAGTATGTTTTAGTAACAAATATTATTAGGAATAGTGTGTGTTCGATATAAGTGAACTGAAAATCAAGAACAGAGTTGTAAAAGTGTTAATTTTGAATGATCTAAATTAAGTTGCTAGGTTTTAAAGGTGGAAATACTGATCAATTTAAATGGGTCGAAATTTAAATTATAAGAGCGTCTACAAAAGGTACATCTGTAATGAATGTAATTGTGGCACCGGATACAAATTTGTGAGGTACATTTTACATGGATGTAAATGTTAACATCATAATATATATCATATCATATATTTCTTTTCTTTCTTATATCATTGTCTCTGACGTAGGAGACGTCAAAGCTAAGACATGTGAAGTTCGAGATTTGTTCTGTTCGACTATAATAATAATAATAATAATAATAATAATAATAATAATAATAATAATAATAATAGTAAGAGTAAGATCTTCTTTTACATCAACTAACAAGTAAGAGTAAAATTTGCTTACATAGTCAAGCATGCAATTGTATCAATATATACAGTCTGTCAAAAAAGTTCGTTTTCAATGTTTCAGGGGTGATAGAGGATGTAAAAACAAACATCTTTTTTATTGGACAAAAATCTCTTAGAATTGCATTTAGGAGCTACGAGTTAATAAGTGGTGTGAAGACTCTGTTACCTGAATGCCTTGATGTGAAAAAATATTGTTTAGAGATATGGTCCAAACTGCCTTCATTTAACGTTTAACAGAATTCACAATTTATTGCTATGCGCTGCGGACTGTCTGATAGGCTATGCTAAAAGTGTCAGAAGTTCGTCGAATAATCGCTGCAGTTTCAACAACGGGACAACCAACACTTCTGCCGTATTTATCGGAGTCTCGTAAACCAGAAATTTCACATCCCTCACACAAAGAAATCCATAGGGGTTAGGTCGGGCGATCGAGGTGGCCATGATACTGCTAGCAAAATTCAAACTTACCTTTCTTAGCAATCCACTCACTGTGTTTGTAACCGATTCGCCTTACAATGTGTTGCAGGCAAAACTGTCAAAGCAGGATTGGTAAATAGTCTGACGGAAGCCAAGCGAGCTACCCTTTTAGGACACGTACTGTATCTGCGAGATTTGTCACATAAAAAAGATATTTGTTTTTACTTGCTATATCATACCTGAAACGTTGTAAGTGAATTTTTTGACACTCTGAATACCATTTAGATAAAACACTCAGCAACAGACCATTACAATAAAAATAAAAAGTAAATACATTGTGACCTGGTAGAGTGTAAGAGTGGCTTTAACTCTGCCAGTATAAATAAATAAGTTAATTAATTAATTAATTAATTTGAACGCAAAATTCCCTATTGTGCATACAGCTATCCCGTGGGATATCAGAGGCCTCTGATTAACAAAGTTGAGAAGGAAATAAAGTTCAAGAGACGTGGAATTAAGATCATAAGGAGGACATATAAATGACTTACAAGCACATATTCTGATGGCAGATAAAAAAGTTAATTTTATTCTTCCACCGTGTTAATAATATCAAAAGAAGTGCTTATACAAATTTTGGCCACTCGACCGCAATTACGAGGCCGTCCAGAAAGTGATTTTCCCGGGGGCCGTTTACAGAAAAAAATCACAATTGCATGGAAAGATTTATTTAAACAGATACAGCGATTTGTCAGCATATCCCCCACTGGAAATGAAACATTTGTCATACCATGGAAGCAATTTTCATAGAAGTCAGCCGCCTGGGATCGGAACCAGCGTTTGACAGCCATCTGCGCCTCTCTGTCGATTCCATGATATGACAAATGTCTCAATTCCGGTGGGGAATGTGTTGAAAAATAGCTCAATAATTGCTGTGTCCATTCCAATAAATTTTTCCAATGACATTGTGTTTTCTTTCTGTTAACGGCCCCTGGCGAAATTATTTTTACGGCCCTCGTAATTGCGGTCGAGTGGCCAAAATTTGTAAAAGTACTTCTTTTGACATTATTAACATGGTGGAAGAAAAACATTTAACTTTTTTATCTGCCCCCATCAGAATGTTTGCTTGTTAGATTAAAATTTGTAAGGGAAATGTGCACCTCAGTTGTCGAAGTGGTGCACTTCTACGAACGTGTCTACAAGTAGACAGGAGAGGGATGAAATGTGAAATATAACTCTGTTATCAGGTGCTGATATTTCTTGTGGCATAGCAGTTAATACGGGGAAAAGTCGACGAGAGGGTTGTTATCTGAGGGTGAGTTAATTACGTCAGCCTGCCATAATATTACCACAGCGCCTCAATAAAGCTGGGAGTGCATGACTCTATGTCGCTCGTAAATCACACAGTTTATGGATTCTTTAATGGAAACACAACTCCCTGCTTCAAACTATACTACAATGCTCCAAAATCTGTAAAACACATCGTCCACAATGTGTGCGTGTATAGTGTATACTTCATTCATTATAAGCACACTCTTGATATAAAAAATGTTTTTCTTTTTCCCAGGCAATAGTTCTTATGGTTCATGTACTCTAGGAAGTCTAGGCTCTGACGCGGTCTGACGTCTTCAAAAGCGCATGCCCAATAACGTGCATCATCATCTGCAATTGCAGCAGCAGCAGCAGTAGCATTAAAGTGTAAGAGTGAAGGGGTAGTTTCAGTTTCTTGAAGATAAATTAATGTCTTGAGGTATGACTGTAAATGTGTCGCATAACAGACATTTTAATGAAGAAGTCGAAGCTCAAGTTGTAAGAGGAGAATATCAAAGGATTAGGTACAGTTCACAGCAGTAAAATTTTTGGAAATATTCAACATTTTTCTTCTCCATTACTGTACGTTGTACAATAATGAAAATTGGTGTGTGTAAAACACTGTCCTTCTGCTATTTGAATATATTTTTTCGATTAAAAATTATTTATATATATTTTTTTCAAAATTCAAAATGTTCGCAGTTCACTGTGCAGTGGTGAAGCGTTGCCCTCATAACTCATAAACTTGTTAACTTTTTCATGTTCTCTCTCTTTTATTTTATTGCTGAAACTCATGTTTAAAATATCATGCTCTTTCAACTACATTCCTTAATAAATAATATTTTTTTGTGTTAGAAGAAAATACTGATATTTGACCATTTTTAAAAATGAATTTATTTTTTATCAGATAATCTATCAAAGGTGATATTGCATCATATTGTACATATGACATGCATAAATACACACAAAAAATTTCATCACAGAATGTTCAATAGTTTTTGAGTTCATGTGAGAAACGCTTCATCACTGTACAGTTAACTAAATTTTGAAAAAAAAAAAAAAAAAAATGTAAATAATTTAAAAAAAATCGTAACTATATTTTTTTTCGTATAGCAGAAGAACTGTGTTTTACACATATTAACTTTCATTATTGTATAAGATACAGCAATGGAGAAAAAAAATGTTGCATATTTTTTTTATTTTACTGCTATAAGCTGTACCTAACCCCTTAAGCCTACTTACTTACTTACGTATGGCTCTTAGAGAACCCGGAGGTTCATTGCCGCCCTCACATAAACCCGACATCGGTCCCTGTCCTGAGCAAGATTGATTCAGTCTCTACCATCATATCCCACCTAAGCCTAATATAAA
This sequence comes from Periplaneta americana, assembly GCF_040183065.1. NCBI lineage: Eukaryota > Metazoa > Arthropoda > Insecta > Blattodea > Blattidae > Periplaneta > Periplaneta americana. Next base: position 106,781,685 of record NC_091127.1, on the reverse strand, counting down.
TTAAATAAATATTTGCTAAAAACCTATCACAATAACTTTGAAACACGACTTGCAGAAATTTCCTTCATATTGAAGATGTTTTGTATAGATTTTTTTCCTCTAAATAAATTTGGTTTAGTCTTTTTGGTGGCTATTTTGAAGTTGTACTTTTTAGGAAAGTTAAAATATGTGACATACTAGCAATAACAAAACTAGTTTAAGGTATTGAAACCATGCTGAAAAAAGAAAAGCAAACTTTAAGAAAGAATACACCTGAGGACTGTAAAAACCAAGTTACGTAACATTTGTGAAAAGAAAAGGACGGCAATAAAATCATCATACAACTAGAGAAAGCACCATTAAAATAATTACTAGTACAATTAGAAGAAATGTGATAGAAAGAAGTAGGAACATTTACTTCCTCCGCCTGGGTAGTGTTCATTTCGAAGTGAATGGTGGGATCTAAAACCAATGCTATATTTTCATGAAACCTATAATTACGAAAATTATTTAAGGTATGTTGGTTCAATACAAATATGCAATTTCATATAATTCTCATCTTCAGTTATAAACTACATTTAAATACACGTGCAGGTTACTGTAGACTAGCAGAGATCGAATACAAACTTTAAAACCATTATTCCTGCATTTTGATTTATACTCAGACTCTGTAACTTGTCTCAAAATGCACCAAGGTAAAAGTACTTGCGTCCAATTCTTTAAAATCCACATGTGACACAATGTGAGAGAATTTCCTGATCTGACGACCACGTATCATTAAATGCTTTTTGCACGATCTTATTGTTCACAGGCTTGTAATTTGGATTTATAACACGTGGAGTGATTACCATAGAAAAAGATTTTTGTTACAGCTGATAACAGTTGTACTCTTACAATACTCGTACATAACAGTACGCTCATGCATTATGAACAGACACTCCCCCACTCTTCCTACAGAGTTGCGCACGAGATTGGATGGTCTACTTACAATTATAGGGGAATGGGTTAGCCTTTGCCTTGATCTCGGTAGACACACGCCCGACCTTCCCTTCTACTCCTACCCCTTCTTCAGAAACGTTGTTCCCGTACTGCGCATCACGAATGTCTTGACAAAATTCATGAGCTGTAAAGTGCAGTCTTTTAAGAAACCAATGAATTACAGTCAATTTGCCGTACCTCTGCAATATTTATGTCCACGAACATGTCACCATCATCGTTTTCAGTCATCTTAGCTGCTATGATGTATCGGATGCTTTGTAACACCAACTTTCACTAATCATTTTAGGAAAATAATACTTTCTTGAATGTATAATACGAGTATTTACATTGGCTAAAATGACGGAGCATCAACAAACTCTATTCTTTGAGTTACTTAGTTACCTGTTGGACTATAATGAAGCTTTACGCAAAGAACTTCCAAAATGAAATTTTCTCTATATTTTATTGTAAAAATATAGTGAAAATTATGTAGCACAGTGGATTCCGTTTAACAGAACCACGTTGGGACCATGCATTTTGACCCAATAATGTAGCTGGTCCTCTTAACCGGAATTAGATAGATTACATATATATTGACGTGTACTGTATCTGTTCCTCTAAGCTAGGTCCTAATATGCAGCTTTATTGGACCAAAACGCATGGTCCCAACGTGGTCCTATTAAAGGACACTGGTACTGAATTTGACATTTTCTACAATTTTGGTTCAATTGGTTTCAAATTTTGAGTTGGTTCTATTTATACATTCTACATACAGGATGATTCACTAGGATTTACGTTCCTTACGGAGCTCATTTCCGAAGACATTCTGAGCAAAAATGTCATATAATCATGTGTCCTAATTTCAATATTTTCAGAGTTACACTAAATTTAAGTTGTTAGTAAAATACCTTTTTTTTTTTTAGTTTTAAGGGTAAAAAGGTATTACAAATAGAGAATGAACTATTCAGAAGTGTCATTTCTTTAATTAACTAGTATTCTGAAGCTAAAAACGTGTTATTATTACTTTGTAGAGATTTTGTTTTTCAATTTTTAAATAAAAATTACATTATGTATTTATCACAAAAATTGTTACAAATCATACGACTTTAGGAACTTGAATATTTGTAGTTTAATTTTGCATCTTATTGTACAGTCTTAAAGAATTTAAGGTGTGATTTGTAACAAATGTTGCGATAAATGCGTACGAAAAATGTAATTTTGTAGTTAAAAATCGAAAAAAAAAAATCTGTATGAAGCAACTATGGAAATCACAACAAATTTATAGCTTCACAATATTAGCTAATTAAAAAAATGATACTCCTGAATAGTTCATTATCTGTAATATTCTATTATCCTTAAAACTCAAGAATGATGGTATTTTAGAAAACTTCAAATTAGTGTAATTCTGAAAATATTGAGATTATGACAAATGTTCATATGACATTTTTTTGCTCAGAATGTCTTCGGAAATAATCTCCGTGAGGGACGGTAAATTCTCGTGAATCACCCTGTATAAACATTTTTACCAAATTTCAACAAATTTCATGTATTAGTTCCTTCAATATTAATTTTTTTGTTATTTTATCAAATTAAATCATATGTAAATTCAAAATGCCCCTCGCAGGGCTATAATTTAAATTCTGTTTTTTAAATTTTTATGAAGGATTTACATTCCATAATTGATAAAACTACGCATTGATTTTTAAATCTGAACACCGGTGAGGAACAAACAAATTTTCTTTTGGGACAATTTTTTTTTTTCGTTTAATTTCCTTATTTTTTGATAGTAAAAAATTAATTACATGAAAAGTATTCAATGAAGAGCAATTGCATGTACAGTTGTGTGTACTGATATATAGAAAGCATTCATGCAAAGGTTAATGCAAAAAGGAGCAACTGGGAACCGCGAGAGTCCATTGTATGATGAAAAATGTCGTTTTGAGAAAATGCTATTTATTTTAAAATGTTGATAATTTTTTACATTGAGCTTTTCAGAACTCCCCCTGACCCATAGTTTTTTCCTTCCTTTTCCTTGACTTCCTCCTTCCCCGTCTTTGACATCCTGGGCACTCTCTTGGAATCCGTATTTGACCTCTTATCTCATACAGCCTCTTCTTGCTTCTCCTCGCTGCAATCTCTGAGCTACTCTTGGAAGATCCTCCTGTCTGACAGTGGTTTTGCGGTGTTGGATGCACTGCATCCCATATTGTACTTTTCAACAGCATTGCAGATTACTATGTACAGTCTCTTTTTGGAAACAAATTTTTTTCTTTAGACATTTTCGCTATATTGAAGTGTACAAACTTTCACTTTAATTTTGGGTTGATTACGGTGGTATTCTCTGATTGAGGTTCTGGCTGAATGTAGCCTACATTTATTTTCAGGCAGTACATCTCACTTGATGATATGTGTCACAGGAAAAACGATTGTTTGTATGCATCTGAAGTCTGACTAGTGTAATATGTAGCTAGGCAGCGATGTATGCAATGGAGGGGAGAAAGGAACTGGGCACCCTACCCCATTATATCTTGGTACACGTTTTAAACCCCTTCACGCAGCATTTTAAAAATGGTTGCCAGACCTTTAAAAATGGCGAATGGAGGCTAAATATAGAACAAAAACGTGGACCAATGTGTGAAGTCATCTCTAAACCTATGATCGTGTCAAAAAATAGTACCGTTAAATGGAGTGAATAGGGACGAGGTTTTATTAATTTTTATTTATTTGCGTCAAGGAGTAAATATAATAATAAGAGTGTTTATTTGTTCACTTATTATGAATGAAAACATAAACACTATTATTATTATTATTATTATTATTATTATTATTATATTTAATCTTTGGCATAAAGAAATAAAAAATAATAAATCTTCGTCCCTATCCACCCCATTTTACGGAATATTCTCGCGGGAAGAAATTTAGTTGGCAATATTCCCGGATGATTTTAGGAATATTCTTGGACTGGCTATTATTATTATTATTATTATTATTATTATTATTATTATTATTATTATTTGTTTGCTATTCTTAATTTTCCTTTCTTTGGTAAATGCTACAAGTTACAATTCAAGGAAAACATAGAATGTAGTAGATATTAGCATTAATCACACGATTATTTCTGCGTTCCACTAGGAGAATGTTGAATTGCTAAACTGTTGACCCTGTTGGTTTGTTAAGCAATGAATGAATCAGTTATTGGAAGAAGCGGATTTACAGACTACACATTTGAAAACAGAATCATTTATCAAGTTCAGATTTATTTAAAATAATACATCCAAAAGCAAAATATCTATCCCGGTTTATTTGCTGTCAACAAAGCAGCTATGTTTGCATTTGTAAACAATTTCTCTTTTCAAAACTTGATATTGTAAAATCTAAAAAAAAAAAAAAAAAATTCCCTTAAAAAGACGAAAAATTATGCTAATTTCTAATGGAGCAGTTGATGAAACTGACAGACTTTTTTTGGCACAGTAAAATTTATATGAATATTGTATGTATGAATATTGTTTTTCAACGTAAATACTCATGTTACGTAAATTATGAATAGTTTATTAAAATCTGAAGAATGTGACATTTTTGTACACCACCACTGGAAGATAAATGCCCCTTCTTTCTCTCTGATGCCTCCCCCACAACTCTTATCATGATGACTATTTTTCCGATCTCTGCATTGTTGAAAGTTATTTTAGACTGACCTCTATATTATTTATATCTAACTCTGTGTATTTTAACTCTAACATTTTACATTTTGTGGTTGGGATTTTTTCGGGGAATATCTTCCCATCACTATAATAATAATAGTAGTAATAATAATAATAATAATAATAATAATAATAATAATGATTTATCTTAGCTAGCAGAGTTAAGGCATCAGGCCTTCTCTTCCACTCAGCAAGCAAAAGTATACATACACATGTAAAAAACTTACAAGCCACAAAGAATACAATTTGATTTAGATAAAAATTACGTGTATACCAGTGGCGTATACTGGTTTAAGGGCCTGGGCTACCACTGACCCTATTATTACACAAAATATATTTTAAAGTCCCTATAATAAAATTCCTTACCTATTTATATATGAATTCCAGACGTCTTGATTGGGACGAAAATACTTTGATGACTTCGTCATTGAAATTACAGTTGGGCCGCTTGCGAAGTTTCTGTAGAAATGACTTTTCAATGGACATCAGTGCCAAGCCGGATAAACGTTCTTATGTATGAGTTGATCTACAGTAGGATTTTATTCTCTTCAACGCAGAAAATGTTCTTTCTACTGATGCTGACGTAGCTGGTATTGTCACAATTAATGTTGCCAATTTAAGGACTTCAGGAATAACTTGGTTCAGCTGGTTTTCATATATGGCAGATAATATTTCATGGATAGGTTTGTTCGAAAAATCAAAGACCTCTGCTGAATATATTACACTTAATTCATTTTTCAAACGTACTTGATCAAAGTGACTGTTATAGGACTGAAATAATTTCTTTAGTGCCTCATTCGGGAAGTTTTCTCTATAAGCAGAAAATTTTTGAGAATCTAGAAGATATGTGAACTGAAGCTTTCCATAATCAGAAAATCTGTCAGTAATTTCCATGTGCATACGATCTAGTATGCTGTAGTACAGCTGCCTGTATTTCAATTCATCATCTCCTTTGCTTCGCTTTAATGATGGTTCCATTGTATTGGCTGAAGAATTTTCATTTTCCATATTATTCCATATGGACGGAAACCCACTACGTCTGAACTCGAATATAGTATTTTTTTAACTTTGATACCTCTTGCAAGCAGTATGCTATGTCTAGACTTTTTGTCTGAAGAATATTGTACAGCACATCTGTATGTGCGAACACTCTAGCATTGACTTCAAGAAGAAATATATTCTGAAACTGTGTGAAAAAAATACAAATATCCTTGAGCCTGCACAATTACATCATCAACCCAGTTTTCTTCAGAGTCATTACAAATGTTATTTTCAAAGAAAGCAGTCAGTTGTTCTCTGTATTAATTTACTGTATTTACAAGCCGAGATGTAAAATTGCATCTAGTTGGTGCTACTTTTGGGAGTTTCTTTTTCATAAATTCTTGAGTTTTTCTGATCTTTTAGGAGATGATGAGAAAAATGCAGCTAAATCCGACAGTGTTTTGAAAAAAAATACGGCATTCTGGAATGGATGAAGTAGTTTGTTGCAAAACTAAATTGAGAACATGGCTGTAACAATGGACAAATAGTGCTTGAGGATAATTTCCTTGAACTTTTGTTTTTAAGCCATTAATATTTCCTGCCATAACTGAAGCACCATCTTATGTCTGTGCAATTAACTTATTGCCGACATTGTATTCTGCTATAACACCTTCCACATGCTGAAACCAAGCAGCAGCAGTTTTGCCCGAACTGACATTTGTGAATCCTATAAACCGTTCTTGAACATTGGCAGTACTATCGACGTATCTTAAAACAGTGGACAATTGACTCTGATTAGAGCAGTCACTTGTTTCATCAACAACAATGGCCGCAAAAGGTGCTTCTTCTATTTCAGATTTTATGTTCTTTATCATAACCCCACTTATAGCAAATATTAAGTCATTCTGAATTGCGGGAGAAGTACCACGAAATACTGTTGAACTCTCAAGATGATTGGCCAGTAAATGGTCAAATTCACTTAAGGAACTTAAATATTCAATATAATTTCCTCTATTGTCTGATTCCACACTCTCATTATGATCCCGAAAAGCCAATTCTTGTTTTCCTAGAAAGCAGACTGCGTTAATAAGATGCAGTAAAATCTCCCGATTTTTTTCCACAGGAGCATTGTGTTGGTTGATATGTAGAGCTTTTTGCTTATCTAGCTGTAAATCAATTCTTGTCTTCCCAAAGTTTGCAAAGTTCATGCTACTACAAATATGAGCTTTTGATTTGTCGTGTTTTAGGACTGCCGTTCGAAGGGAGTTGATATTAGAAAACCCTCTTTTGACCACACATTAGTTTCGCGGCTAAATAACAAACATGGCCAGCAAAATAGTTTAGACAGTTTAGAACTACCACACAACCAATTCCACTTACCATATGATGTTGAAGTGAAATGGCGTGTGTACTCTCGCTGTTTTTCTTTTACGTCCATGGACAAATTTAACTCAGGTGTTGGTCTTTCATTTTCACAATTTCAACTTCCTCGTTGTATGTACGACGGTTAAAACGCACTTTTAATAAACCTTCTATTACACAATCATTTTCAACACAAACCTCTCCAGAAACTTGTTCTGCCATATTTTTCACAATATCGCTTAATTGGGAAATTAAAAACTTAATAATTCACAATTAATATAACTCTTAGACACTCGAACAAATCACAAATTTAAAATACTGCACTGCAAGAACACAATCACATTCATGAGCTAGCGTGCTAAGCGTATTGTTGCTTCGCGCCTGCGAAGAAACCGATCACGAGAGCGGCAACTCACCCGGCCTTACACTGCACGATGGAAACAGAAGAGAGCGGGGGGATGGGCAGTTGTGCGAAAGGAAAGCGTGCGCGGTACGATCACAGGCTACCTCACGTAGCAAGCGGTTTCTCCAGTGATGCCGCCTTGACAACTAGTTTCTTTTCGAGAGCAGAGAGCGCATATAAATCTAACAATTACTTTAATTTTAATTACTGTGGTAAAAGTAATAATACAAAATTATTACATTATGTTATATTATAAACTTTTTCTTTTGTAATTTCCTTGGGCTACCGCCGGTAGCCCCGGTAGTCCGCAAAATACGTCCCTGGTGTATACAAGAGTTACTTATGAATTAAACAGTAAAATATTATGAACTATTAATTAAACAATGAAATACAAACTATGTAGCAGAATTACACTAAAATACATAGAATGTTAATACCCATACATTTCAAATAATGTTAGATAATAGGAAGAGATTATTGAGAGATAATTTTGAAAATACAGCGCTATCAGGATGCATGTCTAAAGAAAGAAGTTGCCTATAGTCAAGTGACCGTTAAGTCAGTATAATTAGAGTGAATTGCTAAGAAGGTTATCCTTTAAGCTGTTTTTTTAAATTTTATTATCTTGCAGACCCTATATGTACTATATGCAATACACATGTGTTAAGTGCGAAACAGAATCTCGGAAATAGAAAAGATTCGACTATGTAATCGTCTTTTCTAACTTTTCCACGATTCTGCTATAATGCTCTTTCCACTCTTGTATCACAATATACCGTGTTTGTATGTGATATTATGAAAGTCACTTGATAGAAATACCAGGAAATAAAACAAAATAATTACGAAATATGACGACGATTTTGTAAACAATAATGACAAATGTACAGTGTTGTTATTTTATCCTGTTTTCACAATAAAATATGATTTGAGTATATACTACAGGGACATAATTTTATTTTTGCTAACAATCCTAATATTAACCTGGCTATACCTTTCGATTAACGTTTGAGAACTGGAAACACCGTTTGCTACCCCCTTCCACGACTGGAGTTCGATGATACTGGCGTAAAATACAAACATCACTTTACTAGGTACAGGAGGGAAGAAAAGTAGTTCCATTTACGTAAACTAGGAAACACCGCGATTTTGAGTTTGATAATTTTCATTAGGTTTTTGTTTAATCAAAATACAGTACAGTATTAACAATGAGTGTTTTTACTCACGAACTGAGCTATCCATTCGGATGTATTCATTATGCAGTGTGTATTATACTGTCTACAGCACATTAGCGTACAATATAGAGAATGAAGTTAAATTGAAAAATAATCATAATATGGATATTTAAACACATTTTTGAAAATGGTGGCCGTTCATTTCGATATAGGTTTCAGTTCTTTTGTGCATATTATCACACTATAAACTACTGTACCTACCTAATTCCAATTACCAGTTTCGTCCTTCGTACTAGTTAACTCATGTTGAAATAATTCTGTACCTACTCTATAAAAGAGTACCTTACGTACCTACTGTAAATTCAATCTTCATTTCTGCCCGATCCGAAAAGATAAAATTATTCAGACATGCCATCTACTGTCCGTTCAAGTGGTTTTGTTGCAGGGTCGTAGAAAGGGGGGAAATCACGTGACAGTTAATTTCTTACCGAGGTCCTTTCATATAAGTTTTTTAAACAGTTGTATAATATTACGTAGACGTCCAATTCCTTACAGAAATTAATGTTTTCAGAAAAGAGCTAAGACAGCCCAGCCACTAGCCTTTACAGAGGGGCGAGCAGAAGCGGGTGGGGGAAACCGGGATGCGACGTAGGTAAACGGACGACAGTACCTGTACGAAAATGTGATTCAATATTGAAAGCTCTTTCGTTATTGGAAAACGCGAACATATTTCTGAAACGTACTATACTCACTACCTCAGTAGTGTTTACTATGACCGTAAGGCGAGTTTGACTGCATACGCGGCCTTGGTTATATGTGCAGGACGATTGGAAGTTTATAGTAGAGGGGGTGGGAGTGAAGTACAGTACATTAAAACATTCAGGTACAATAAAAATTGAAGTAAAAATAAAATGATGTCCCTGTATAAACTCAAAGGTGGAACTTGCTTGATAAAGAAGGAAAAAACGGAATAGAAAAGGCAGAGATGATTTTGGAAAGAGTTAAAAGGTTTTAGTGTTTACAACGACAAGGATTTCACTGCTTAATAGGAACTTTGCATGTCCAAACGGTAAGAAAATTTTCCTCCATTTATCATATGTTTGAACTTCCTATGAAGTGGTTCTGCATAAATACGTGAATGTTCACACACTCGACATGTTGACATGTTCACAGCGAATAACACTGCCCCACAAATTCATTGCGTGACATACACAAGCCCAGTGCCGACTCTTATCTGTGAAATACCAGCCGATACTAATTAGAGTCCAACAGCTTTACAGCAGGAGAGACCATAATCGTTAAACCTTTTTTCTACTTCATTTTCCTCGCAAGTCCCAGAGGTTTGGAGCTAGTTGGATGGTGTATTGAGATGACTTACAGCAGATGTTTCAAGCCACTCACAGCAACGTGAGCTTCACACAAAACAAACTCACTGACAAAACAGTTTAAAGTTTAGCAACACGCAGTGCAAGAGAAGCTTTAAACAAAACATGTTATGAAAACAAAACGAATTTCTTATAGTTGTCCATATTTCAGTATTTCTGTATAAAAGAGAATTTTATATAAGACAAGAATTTTTTTACTTGGTTATTTAACGATGCTGTATCGACTACTGGGTTATTCATAGTCCATGGAATTGGTGATAACGAGATGTTATTTTGCGAGATGAGGCCGAGGATTCGTCACAGAAAACCAGACAGTAAATAACTGTCAGTGTCTACTTCATTGACAGTTTGGGGAGGTGTCAATTGCGTCCCAGTAAACATGTTGACGAAAAATTAATACGTCAGTTGCGTCCGGGGTTTTTAAAATATATACAGACAGATTATTTAGTCCGTACAGCTCAGCAACGCGAAAGAGGAGAAGTAATAGGAGTAGTGGGGAGAGTTTCGGAGTAGAGATAAGGGCGAGCGGTGGGTAAAGGAATGCAGTACAGCTTAAATGTACTGGAAACACAACGCTATATCCCATGCGTTACATCCTTTCGCTCTGAATGCAGGCGACAGACTAACCTGAACATCCCTTGGCGTAATTTAATGGACTCGCCTGACCCAGGCACACATGGCTGGCGACTGTCAGGACTAAATAATCGTACTGTACTTCAGTTGCGTCCACAGCTACCTGCCGGTTTAGGATGTTAAATTTTTAGAAACTTAATATAGTCCAAGGATGCGTTCTGCGACAAGACGAGACAAAACCAAGCAATGTATAGAACGCGTTGGATTTCATCCTGAATCTGTCACTTAGATTTCAACAAATACGATTGTAGTTTTATGGTGAAAATGATACTCATGAATTTTAATACATTTTATGATGAAAAATGACTTACCAATATTATATGGTGAAGATGTCACAAACAATATTTTTCATCTACCTGTAACGTTTAAATTGGTGCTGTTACAGCCATTCCTAAGTCAGTAAAATGGGAAGGGAAGTGTTGTTTGTGTCAGGGACGCAACTAACGTATGACCCAAAAAATATAGGGACTCAACTGACGTATAAAACTGACCGCGGGCCGCAATCGTCCGTCCCTGGACAATTTTGCGCTTCAAAAAAGAGTTTATCAAAGCTGAAATTGAGAAAAAGCTTTGGTTGCCGTGGCGCCGTGCCGAATGGGTTATTCGAGACGAAATGAGAAAATGCATAAGTTACCACAATTTACACGTGAACCGGTGCAGAAACCTATACACAAAGTTCATATTAATTTCACCACTGTTTTACATTGTCATATCCGTTTTTTTTATTGACAGCATTACCACTACATTTAGCATATGAAAAGCTATCTCATTTCGATGTTCATCTTCTAATAAGCCACTAATTTATTTAAATAATAATAATTTCTATTTCTGTTAGTGAAATGCTCGAGATTTTCTGCTTTTACAATTGTTTCTGAATGCAGCAGCACCACCACCACCACCAGCATCAATAATAATAATAATAATAATAATAATAATAATAATAATAATAATACTTACTTGCAGATGGGTTTTAAGAAACCCGCTGGTTCATTGCCGCCCTCACATAAGTCCGCCATTTATCCCTATCCTATGCAAGATTAATTCAGTCTCTATCATCATATACCACCTCCCTCAAATTATCCTCCCATCTACGTCTCGGCCTCCCCAAAGGTCTTTTTTCCCTCCGGTCTTCCAACTAACACTCTATATGGATTTCTGGATTCACCTATACGTGCTACATACCCTGCCATCTCAAACGTCTGGATTTAATGTTCCTAATTACGTCAGGTGACGAATACAATGCGTGTAGTTCTGCGTTGTGTAACTTTCTCCATTCTCCTGTAACTTCATCCCTCTTAGCCCCAAATATTTTCCTAAGAACCTTATTCTCAAACATCTTTAAACTCTGCTCCTCTCTCAAAGTGAGAGTCCAAGTTTCACAACTATACAGAACAACCGGTAATATAACTTTTTATAAATTCTAACTTTCAGATTTTTTGACAGCAGACTAGATGACAAAAGCTTCTCAACCGAATAATAATAGGCATTTCCCATAATAATAATAATAATAATAATAATAATAATAATAATAATAACAATAACTTTCACTATTCTATTTTTATAATGTTTTACGTAGAATTTATTTTATAATATTTCTTGTGTTAATAATTTGGCCGTTAGGCTATATTATTTTGTTTCATTCATGTAGGAAAATATCATTTCATTACAAAATAGATTACAACGCGCTGCGAACTTTAATTATTTCACTGTGTAATTTAAAAGCTTCAATAATTATGTCGTTCGTATACAGTTACAGTAAAATTTCGTTAATACGCTTCCGCTTAACGCTATCTCGTTCATTACGCTCTTTTCATACGGTCCTTGGACATTCATTCATTCATTCATTCATTCATTCATTCATTCATTCAGTGTTCTGCCCAAGGGCAAGTCTTTCACTGCAAACTCAGCTTTCTCCAATTTTCTTGTTTTTTTGCCTTCCTCTTAGTCTCCACATATGGTCCATGTATCATAAAGATCTTAATCATCTGATATCTTCTTCTGCCTCGAACTCTTCTCCCATTCACCATTCCTTTCAGTGCACCCTTCAATAGATAGTTTATTCTCAGCCAGTGACGCAGCCAATTCCTTTTCCTCTTCCTGGTTAGTTTCAGCATCATTCTTTCTTCACCCACGCTTTCCAGCAAAGCTGCATTTCATATTCTATCTGTCCACTTCACACGTTCCATTCTTCTCCATGTTCATATTTTAAATGCTTCTTTTCGCTTTTCTTCACTTCGTCGTAATGCCAATGTACCTGCTCCATACAATGCTACACTCCATACAAAGCACTTTACTAGTCTCTTTTTCCAGAAATCTACAAAAGTTGCTTCTTTTTATATTAAAAGTTTCCTTAGCCATTGCTATCCTTCTTTTGACTTCCTGGCAGCAGCTCATGTTAAGAACTTAAACACAGAATAAATATGGGAAATGCGTGTTATTATTCGGTTGAGAAGCTTTTATCATCCAGTCTGCTGTCAAAGATCTGAAAGTTAGAATTTATAAAACAGTTATATTACCGGTTGTTTTTATGGTTGTGAAACTTGGACTCTCACTTTGAGAGAGGAATATAGGTTAAGGGTGTTTGAGAATAAGGTGCTTAGGAAAATATTTGGGGTTAAGAGGGATGAAGTTACAGGAGAATGGAGAAAGTTACAAAACACAGAACTGCACGCATTGTATTCTTCACCGGACATAATTAGGAACATTAAGGCTAGACGTTTGAGATGGGCAGGGCATGTAGCACGTATGGGCCAATCCAGAAATGCATATAGTGTGTTAGTTGGGAGGCCGGAGGGAACAAGACCTTTGGGGAGGCAGAGACGTAGATGGGAAGATAATATTAAATGGATTTGAGGGAGGTGAGATATGATGGTAGAGATTGGATTAATCTTGTTCAGGATAGGGACCAATGGCGGGCTTATGTGAGGGCGGTAATGAACCTCCGGGTTCCTTAAAAGCCAGCAAGTAATTAAGTAAGACATAGTGTAAACAGGGGGAACGCTATGGCTTGTAACGAAAATAGAGTGTAGGCCTAATAAAAAGTAAGAGTGGCTGGTAAGAAGGGAATTCAATTGGCTGAAGTAAATTGTGAAAATGTCGCATCACATAACTTTGATGACCTACTGAGGAGCAAAACACGTCATTGAGTAAACATTTAAGAGCAAGATATCTACATTTGATATGTTCTCGAACACCTTAATCCAGTACTAAATCGCAGCAATTGCTGTGATCACTAGGCATTTCAAAGTGGCGATGTCTGCAGGTTGGGCGAGTGCAAGTGGTCGCAGCACCGCGCCGACTGGAAACCTGTTTGGTTACTCAGGAGACGAGCAGGTTGCTTGTATGCAGTACTGTTTGCCCGGTTACGGGAAGGTCTAAACTTACATTTGAATGCAGCGGCAGTGAACCTGAGAATACAACCTGAATGTCTCTTGCAAATGACCTACAATAAAATTCTTAAAAAAAAAATGTGCGGAGGGGCATTATTTTACCTGAAGGTATTGTACTAAATCTAGGCAAACGGTGAAATTAAGGAAACTCTTTGTTGAGTTTTGTCTGTTTTGTCTTTTTACCTTCTCATTAGAGAAACTATTGTCATGGTGCAAAAGTGGTTTTCGAGATTTAGCATCTGTGATTCCCATAAGGTGGTTATTGACTTATCTAATGTGTGTATATCTGGCTACAGCAATTTATTCTAAAGTAATGCACAGCTATTATTCATATTTAGTAACTCCGAATTAAAAAATTAAAATAAATTCATTTTAAATCAATAACATGTAATGGAGATCCAGTTCATTAAGTCAACAATTTTATTTCTGACATTTTGTATTAAGTCTAATAAACCAAGAAACGAGACAGAAAACTTAGCAACGGCAGAAAAATATTTTTTGCACGATCATGTGTTTTGCTGTATTTACAGCTATTGTTGTTAGGCCTTGAAAGTTAGAATTCCCATACAGAAACTTGTTGCTAGGAAAACATTCTTAATAAAATAGAACTAAACTGAAATAGACACTTATTGTTATTTAATTACCATTACAGTTCAGTTTTGCGAAGGCTTCGGAATAATATTCTTTTAAATTTTCAATGCTATTTGCAATTTTAAAAATATGATCGTGCAAATATTGTTGTACAATACACGTTTGTGAAGTGCATTACAAAATCTCGGAAACTGAGAAACGAGTTCCGCATCATCATCATCATCATCATCATCATCATCATCGCTGCCATCACCACAAAAGAAATCAAAATTAGAAATACCTTTGTTATGCACCAAGGCATAAATACCCTGTAGCCCTTTCTATACAGGGTGTTAAAAAAGTATCCAATATTTTAGGAGGTGCTAGTATGCATCAAAACAAGAAAATAATGTCTAATAAACATGGATATTACAATACATACTTTCTGAGATCTGAACACTTGTTCATAGGAGGTGCTCAATGTGACGTCATGGCAATCCATTCCTCTGCCCTTCGGCGTAAGGAATCACATACTCTTCGAAATTTGTTTTAATACGTTAATAAGAAAGTCCTGGTAACGATCCCCAGTTAATCTTTATGGTAGCACGTATTGCCCTATTAATCTATCACCAAGAACGCCTGCCCATAAGTTGATTGATAATTAATCGGTGCTTATGCCTTGTTTCTTCAACTGCATGGAGATTTTCATCAGCCTACACATGCTGATTACCAAAATTCACAACACCATCTCTGCTGAGCCCCTCTCATATCCGCAACCAGACTTTTGTTTTCAGTATTCCTTGCGACTTATCAGTATTCCATTCCAGGGGTATCAACTACGGTATGATTATCTGGTAATCTGCTGTATTGTAGGACAGGAATATAGTCATTGCTTACCTAACTTGTGTTAAATGTGACCAAACTCTGGGCTATATGATAGTAATAATAATAATAATAATAATAATAATAATAATAATAAATAATAATAATGTGACTAAACTTATTTTAAGTGTAATTCCAAAAAAAAGTAGTATAGTTCAATGGATGAACTGCATTCTAAGTGTCGAAAATGTAACTAGCCCATTTATTAGTTAAATAATTCTTTTAACCAGAAGAATAGAAAGAAAAAACAATTATGCCTAAAATGGTTTGGTCATATGAAAAGAATAACAAAAGACTGATTGCCGAAGAAGGTGTATGATGAATTCCAACGGGGAAAAAGGAAGAGGGGAAGGTCAAAATTGACATGGACCCAAAGAATAATTAGGACAATGAGAGAAAGGGGATTGGAATATGAAGCATAGGGGAATAGAGAAGAATGGAGAAAGACTGTAGAATCCTGAAAATGGGTACAGGAAGATGTTTTAGGATATTGTGAATCCTAACAATAAAGAAATAGAAATTCAATTTGATACGTTAAATAGACAGACAGACCCAAAATAATTTTCAGTGAAGGTAAAAACGTAATACTCTAGCGAATATCTACAGTAGAAATCAACGTATTTCTGCAGTATTCTTACATCTTCTCTGTGTTTGACAATACATTGAGAAAGTAGAGTCCACCTGCTGCCATTCTCTGACGTCACAGATCTTTCGTCAATGCTTTTCCCTTCGTCGCGGTCTACTTGTTCGTCGGCTAACTTCCTGCACGCATTTCTGGCCATTTTAAGCACGAAGCAGTTCCACTGTCCACATACAGTACATAGTATCACGTATAACAAAGATCAGTTTTGTTCATATTCTTAAGTTGATCTATATGGTATCTAAATTTAAACGTTTAGTTCAATATATAAAGTCTTAACTAAAAACATTTGGAACATAGCTAATAAATAAAAATACCTTTTTTCACATGAATTAATTACCGGCACTTAAAAGTAGCCGTAAAAGAAAGCTTCAGACAAAGATGAATAAATTTCAGGAGCAATTTCAACTGCAATTTGAAATCAAACAGTCACTACACCGACTTTGAAACAATTAGTTAGTTAGTTAGTTAGTTAGTTAGTTAGTTAGGTTTAAAAAAGGCGCGTCAGATCCTATGGCTATTTTCGTCCTTACTTTGAAATAAAGAACATAAAATATAAGGAGAAAAACGTAGTGCTGCACAATTTAAAAGAAGTACTTCCAGTTACGCCATCGTACCATATCAGATGAATCCTTAACATCTGTTGACAGTCTAGTCTAAAAAGTATTCGTCGAGGATTTTAAAGGTTTTTGTTCTCTCACATTTTTGACACTGTGTGACATGTTTCATCTAAATTTCGTCCACACTTATTTTTCGTTCTTTTAACATATACCTTTTCATTTGTATGAGACAACCATGCCGCCACACGACTTAAATTTCAATTCCACAATAAATCAGTAAAATTCAGAGTATTTGAAATTACGTTAGTCATTTATTAAAAATACATATCTATCGCCCTCATGTTTGTGGGCTCTTTAGGGACTTCTTTTATTTTAAAGGTTATTCATCTTGTTCAAGTTGTCATTGTACAAACATTATCTAGAACAAACGAGTGACTAGAATCTAAATTTTTGTTCTGAACATAATACAAAAAATAGGCTATGATTATTCTTTACTCGTAATAGGGATAGGCCATTTTTCTTTCTATGAGCCACCGTACAGATATGGAACAACTTAGGCCTAAACATAGATCTACAGAAGTAACACAGAACGATTAATGCTATTAAATCAGTGATGAAGAAAGAGGAGAAAACAAGGGGGGAAAAGCAGTATGACTTAAGCAAATGGTGTGGAGGGGAAATAAATCGTGAGAAAAGAAAACTAAGATCTAAAATAAAATAAAAAATGTGGAAAAGTTAGCAGTGAAGTCTAAAAGTGCAAATACTGTAGATATACAGTAGCGTGCAAATTAATCCGAACAACGTAATTATTTATGCAAAAACACTCAAACGGGATAAAAAAAAGGATCTAAGACATACCTCAGTAATCTATGTGGCCTCCCTTGTTCCTAATAACAACTCTGAGACGATTTGGCATGGATTCCACTAATTTCCCACAAATATTCTTCATTTCTTCATCGCGAAACCATACACCAATGAGGGCAGAAATCATCTTGTCCTTTGTAGAACAATCCATTTTTTGCATTCTTCTTTTGCAAATTGACCACAAGTTCTCAATGGGGTTGATGTCGGGTGAGTTGCCTGGCCAGGGGAGTACCTGACTATTCTTCTTGTTGAAGAATTCTGTAGTTTTTCGAGACGTATGGCATGGTGCCAGGTCTTTTTGGAACACACCTCTGCCATCCGGAAATAATTTTTGCAGCTGGGGTACGATTCTGGTTTCCAATAAGTGAATATATTTGTCAGAATTCATCATTCCCTTGATAGGTATTAATGCTCCAGGCCCTTCATGCGTAAAACAACCCCAAAACATTAGCTACTTTAGGGGGGTATTTGGGTGCTTGTTGGAGATGAGCTGCTGTTACTTTTTCGGATCCTTTCCGTACGTAAGAAACACGGTGGCCGTGGATCTCGAAATGAGATTCATCGGAAAAAAGTACATTCTTCCAGTGTTGATGTAATTTTGCCCACATTAAGCTTTTTTTTTTTTTTTTTTTTTTTTTTTTTTTTTTTTTTTTTTTTTGCACATAACAGGGGTTAGCAGTTGCTTCTTAATAGGCTTACGAACCCTTCGTCCTGCTTCCAAAAGCCTACGCCGCACTGTTGTGACGTGAATATTCGCCCCAGTGGTAGCCATTAACTCACGGGTTAAGTCGACAGCAGTTAGTCTAGGACTTAATTTACTTTTCCTGACAATTAAACGATCATCTGCAGGTGAAGTCTTCCTTTTCCGGCCACAGTTTCCTTTTTTCTGGGGTGTGATGGATCCAGTCTCCCTGTATCGTTTCATGATCGAATTAACAGTAGCCAAACCGATGTGACATTCTGCAGCAATTTGCTTCTGTGTCATAGAAGAATGCTCTGCTAATGTTATAATTTTAGACCGTTTTCGTGGAGTTGTATCCATTTGTGAAGACGACAGAATGTACACAGGGTTGCAGTATTAAGTCTTCAACACAACTGAAATGCTTATAAGTACAAAACGACAGGCAAAATGTCACATATTATAAAAAAAATAACGACAGACCTTCAACAATGGAATTACACGTACTACAGATGTCAATTAAAGCGGTATGAGCAGCTGTGAGGCCAACAATGACCGAAAATGTAAAAATATGTCGTGTTCGGATTAATTTGCACGCTACTGTAGATGTGAAGTGAGGGGAAATGTACCGCAGAGGAGTGGGGGGATAGTCTACAGTTATAAGTATAATATTTTTGGGTAGTATTGATGTATTGATAAAATCAGTTGTGGTATCACAGATACATAGACAAAGTCAAAAGAAAAACAAGATAAACAAACTAAAATACTATATCAACACTTACTTACTTACTTACTTACAAATGGCTTTTAAGGAACCCGAAGGTTCATTGCCGCCCTCACATAAGCCCGCCAGCGGTCCCTATCCTGTGCAAGATTAATCCAGTCTCTATCATCATACCCCACCTCCCTCAAATCCATTTTAATATTATCCTCCCATCTACGTCTCGGCCTCCCTAAAGGTCTTTTTCCCTCTGGTCTCCCAACTAACACTCTATATGCATTTCTGGATTCGCCCATACGTGCTACATGCCCTGCCCATCTTAAACGTCTGGATTTAATGTTCCTAATTATGTCAGGTGAAGAATACAATGCGTGCAGTTCTGTGTTGTGTAACTTTCTCCATTCTCCTGTAACTTCATCCCGCTTAGCCCCAAATATTTTCCTTAGCACCTTATTCTCAAACACCCTGAACCTATGTTCCTCTCTCAGAGTGAGAGTCCAAGTTTCACAACCATACAGAAGAACCGGTAATATAACTGTTTTATAAATTCTAACTTTCAGATTTTTGGACAGCAGACTGGATGATAAGAGCTTCTCAACCGAATAATAACACGCATTTCCCATATTTATTCTGCGTTTAATTTCCTCCCGAGTGTCATTTATATTTGTTACTGTTGCTCCAAGATATTTGAATTTTTCCACCTCTTCGAAGGATAAATCTCCAACACTAGTTTCCATAAATTCATTTATATCATAAAAAGGGTTTTTGATTAGCCAGTTAATAATAACTCATATAAATCTATTAAAATTATCAATATGTGCACTATAAGAAAGTTTATTAAACACAGACAATGCAACTGATGTAAACAATTGTTTAGACTTGGCTAATCCTAACCCTAGGGGTCACAAGGCAGTAATTATGTCTTGTACCATAATGATGAATCTCACTATGTGGATAATAACTGTTTAAATTTGACTTAATTTTAATCAAACAATGAAAAATATACAAATTCACAACAGTTAAAATTCTATCAGGAATAAACAAAGGTCTGCAGTGAGCATCAAAATCAGAATCAGTCAAAATGCGTATTGCCTTTTTTTGCAAAAGAAGTACTTGATAAATTTTATTACAATTTCCCCACAAACGAATAGCATAAGTAATAATACTATTAAAAAAAGCAAAATACTAAGTTTTAAGAAATTCTTTAGGTACAAGTTATCTAAGTCTCCTTAATAAATAGATTACTCTTGACAATCTAATACACAGGTCATTAATATGACCTTCCCAGGTCAATTAGAGTAATGGAAGAGATAAGGTAGAGAAAGAAATGATGACGGGCAAGAAAAGACAGAGTGGAAGAAACGTGATAATATATTTAAAAAAGATAATGACCTAATGAGTTGTACGAGAGATTGTAAAACGAGGAGATGGCACTGTATACTAATTGTGAAGTGCTGTCTCAGCAGAAAGGTATTGCTTAATGACAAATACATTCATTCATTGTTATTAAATATAATTGAATGCTTATTTCAAACACCTCTGGCCACTTAGGGAGCATTTCCGACAGCTGTTTCTGTACAATAATGACGAAAACACTCAAAATTGTGGTTGGCATCTGTAACGGATGAAAACAATTGACAAAGCCACAAAACACAATAGAAACCTTAAATAAAAGATTAATAATTTGAAAACAGCCTTAGCGAAATAAATTTATATAACTTACTTATACATGTACCATGCTTACATTTCCCACGAGAATTAGAGGCTAACAATAAGCCGGAAAAGACAGAAAATCGTATTCGGACTGATCCTGGGTCGAATCTAGCGACTAGCAAATTTGTCTAACAAGGAGAGGACACGCTCTGTATATCACTGAATTAAATCAGATTTTGTGACATGAAAGTAGAAGACACACTATTTAAAGTCATACCTGGTAAGGGTGGCCAATGACCCCTCGTTGTGGAAATATTGGCTATTGTTTATGACATACTTCCTTTAGGTGCCTAATAGGGAAGCATTAGACTGTGTAACGGCGTAGCTTATGTGGTTGAATGCTGAGTTGTCATCCAGGCACCTCGAGTTCGAATCCTAATGCCTTATTATTATTATTATTATTATTATTATTATTATTATTCACTTTCAGTTGTCAGTTCCTATATTCAAAGCTATGTTGTAATATGCGTGGTATGCATCAAAATTGATAAACGAACGAGAAGTGTTTGTGAATGTGAAGGATATCTGTTTCGCAGCAGAAGTGCGGAAAAATGTGTGTGACTGTGGACAACCTTCTTTCATTTGCTGTGCATGGTGCAGGAAATATGTATGTTTTGTGTGTTTTTATGACATCATAATGAATCGGGTACAAAATGAAATGGAATAGCTGCTACAGAAATAGAACAAACACCAGTGATACATTTTACCTTCCTACGTGAGCAGTATTTCATTGTTTATCCTTTACAATACAATGTTAGTTAATTAATAATTTGTTTAAAACATGATGAAGCATTCAATACATTGAGAAATATGATATAGGTATGTAAGTAGATAACACTGTGATCACAATATT
Organism: Periplaneta americana; assembly: GCF_040183065.1. Taxonomy (NCBI): domain Eukaryota; kingdom Metazoa; phylum Arthropoda; class Insecta; order Blattodea; family Blattidae; genus Periplaneta; species Periplaneta americana. Next base: position 106,760,220 of record NC_091127.1, on the reverse strand, counting down.
AATCATTATTAAAAGAAAAAAAATAGAACCAGTGAAGATTCGAACTCAGGTTGCCTGGATAACTCAGCATCCAACCATATGGGCTACGCTGTTACGCAGGCTAATGCTTCCCTATTGAGCACCTAACGGAAGTATGTCACAAACAATAGCCAATATTTTCAAAACGAGGGGTCATTGGCCATCCATACCAGGTATGACTTTAAGCAATACTTCTTGTACTTTCATCTCACACAATCTTATTTAATTCGGTGATATACAGAGCGTGTCCTCTTCTTGTAAGTGTTGATTCCCATATTGTAATACAGCATAATGCAAGTGTTGGAATAACACAAAGGGAGGCGAAGTCATATAAGTTACACAAAGAAATAGGAAGGAAGGAAGGAAGGAAGGAAGGAAGGAACGTGGCCAAATGAAAGCGACTATGACACAGGCAAATGATTCGTAATGAAGCGTCTTCACAAACAAGTGACAAGACATATAATTATGACAACGTATAGTATAATACTGCATCCACTATATATTTTTTTCATAATGATTGCTTCACACTTAGGTGCTGATCTTTATGATTAAGCTTATAAGAAAAGAGTGCTAAAATGGTGACAGAAAACAAGATTCAGACTTGTTTCCGCAGAAAGCAGTTATGTAACACTTATCATGTAATTTCTTATAAAATTTGTTATTTTTATTACTATTATATTATAGAATGGAGTAGATTTAAATCAATATTGCGTAGATTTAGCTAGAATGCGCTATGTTCGCATATAGCAAGAGCATTGGCCTTAAGAGCGCTTAGTCTCAAATAAATATGTAGGGTGTCATTGGGTCTACAGCGATTAGGGTACTGATGATCTTTATTATACCTTATTTTGCTTAAGGGATTAGGTACAGCTTACAGCAGTAAAATTTTTGGAAATATCCAACATTTTTTTCCTCCATTATTATATTTTGTACAATAATGAAAATTGGTATGTGTAAAACACTGTCCTTCTGGCATTTGAAAAAAATATTTTTAAGATAAAAAATATATATATATATATATTTTTTTTTTTTTCAAAATTCAAAATGTGCAGTTCACTGTGCAGTGATGAAGCGTTTTCCTCATAACTCATAAACTTGTTAACTTTTTCATGTTCTCTCTTTTTTGTTTTATTGCTGAAACTCATGTTTACAATATCATGCTCTTTCAACTACATTCCTTAATAAATAATATTTTTTTTTTATTTTGTCTTAGACGAAAATACTGATATTTCACCGTTTTGTAAAATGAGTTTATTTTTATCAATCTATCAAAGATAGAGAAGTGATCTTGCATCATATTGTAGATATGACATGCATTAATACACACAATAAATTTCATCACAAAATGCTGGATAGTTTTGAGTTATGTGGGAAACGCTTAATCACTGCACAGTGAACTGAATTTTGAAAAAAAAAAAAAAAAAATGTAAGTAATTTTTTTAAATCGTAAAAATATTTTTTTCATTATAGCAGAAGGACCGTGTTTTACACGAACTAATTTCATTATTGTACAAGATACAGTAATAGAGGAAAGAAATATTGAATATTTCCAAAATTTTACTGCTATAAGCTGTACTTAACCCCTTAAATATGTGTCATACAACTGCACGTAAGGATACCGAGCCCAAGTCACAAAACAACGAACAAATTTTTAACTTCTTTCCGCACAATTAAGAAATCGAAGATGTGCTTATTAATTTAAAGGATTCTATTGTCCGAATGTGTGCTTAGGAAAGATGTCAAATATGAAATGGACTTCAATGAAGAATTATAAGTAACCAAGTAAATAAGTAAGCAGCTAAATAAATAAATAAATAAGTAAATAAACAAGTAAATAAACAAATAAATAAACAAATAAATAATAATAAATAAATGAGTTCACAATCCTCGTACTGCATGGTTATCTATTATTATTCTCCTTTCATTAACCGCTGCTTGCTACGTGTACTGAACACCTGGGTCTATTATGGCCTGAAACTATCAAACAGAAAGTTAATTGACAAGTTTTGAAACAAAAGCTTCTTTCAATCCAGATAATGAAGAAATGGCGATAGGTTGGAAATACTTTGAGAACTTCAAAAGGATCATAGAAAAAGCAGAGTTAGCGTGGAACCCTCAGGGTTCCCGAAAAAGCGGAAGACCTAGGAAGACTTGGGAACGATAAATAGGTCAGAGTCATTGGGAGAACCTGTAAAGAGTAGGGTTACCATGAGAAGAAATTCTATAGGAGGACATGGATTCTAAAATAAGAGGACATTGCTGAAAAAAGGAGGACTTTTTAACAATTGGTATGAACAAAATTAAAGATATAAACAACGACTCACCTTAGTTTTTTCACTAGTTGCTATTAGGTCCACATCTGCACCCTACTTATCGGTGAAGCCCACTTTGTGCACAAGAGCCTGAAGAGACAAACTTATATCTTGTAACAAATCACTATGGAACTGTTGACAGGACATGTCCTTGAAATTATATTTCACCATGATGATACCTCTGACTGTCTCCGTTAGTATGCGATTTCGTTCTTTTGTCCATTGAGCAGATATTAGGGAAAGTACTCTCTCAGCACTTCCATTGTGACTTGGGATAGAGAAATAGAATGGACATATTTTTAAGAGTTCTGAGAAGTTTCAGTGCTCGGAGAAGTATTGGAATTGAAGAATTTGCACATTGTTTATCTGAACTTGAATCTTTGTCCAAATTAACTTAATTGGCATATATTTGTATATTGAAGAATAAAATTGATAAAATAGCTTAGAATCATGAATAGTGACATTTTCCAAGTGTAAGTATTCAATGCATGTCAAGAGGTCATCATATTTTATGTATTTTTGTATGTACTCCAGCTTCAACTATTGAAACCAGTTAAATTCTTTCATACGTTTTCACCATTTGTTTAGATATTCTATGCATAATATCGCACATTATTCAATATTAATATTAATTCTAGTTGAAAAGCGAAATGTCGGACATTTAAAATTTTTTTATGCCTGCCGGACAGAATAAAATGATTAAAAAAGGAGGACATGTCCTCCTTTTGCCGGACGGATGGTAACCCTAGGAAAGAGGTGAAAAATTGAAATGTGACAAACAGATGGAAAAAAAAAAATCACTTCAGGCTTATGGTTCAAAGGCAGCAACAGAACGTAAGAATATCATTATTGTTTTGAATTGAAATTAAATAAGTTAACACATGAATGAATTATTCCTTTATTAGGCAAATTACGCACATTAAAATTTTTTTCACTCTAGGCGTCCATTTTTAGCAGAATGCCTGATGGCCGCTAAAGAAAGATTTCGCTATAGTCTAATTTAAAGTCACGGGTCAATTTCCTTTGGATTTCGCTACCGGCTAACAAGTTTTTCGATATAACGTTTTATTCAATACAGCGCGTCTTTTATATAAACTGTTACAATTTATTGTTATATTGGTTTTGCAACGTTGTAGCTGGGGGCCACAGCATGTGTAAGCTAATTGATATGGCCGGCAGACAAGGTACTGTTTCGGAGCTGTCGTGTACACGTCACGCGGGCTGACATGGAAAGTGATGCCTCGATTCGAGATTCCCTTATTGTTCACTGCGTTTGGTTTGTGCTTCATTTGAGTGCAATTTGATGTGTTATCCGAGCATATCGATGCATATTCAATTCCAGTCCTACCAACGGAATCGCACAATTATTTGCCTCCAGCAAAGCAATACACCATTACAACGATTCGAAGAGTAAATAAGGCCGAATCATAATGATGAAAATTATACAGCAATAACTTCTACAATTACAAAGTTTGCCTTACAAAATATGACGTAATACAACAGCGGAAAGGACTGCTTTACACGAACAAGGGACATTCACAGTGGCGGATTCGTAATTCTGCTGCCTCCTCATCACTTCCTTTACTTTCATACTCGATAAGCTGAGACTGTCACTGAGACTATATTTGTGTGGTTCTGTATTTTTAGTAGGTTATTTTATGACGTTTTATCAACATTTTAGGTTATTTAGCGTCTGAATGAGATGAAGGTGATAATACCGGTGAAATGAGTCCGGGGTCCAGCACCGATAGTTACCCAGTATTTGTTCATATAGGATTGAGGGAAAATCCCGGAAAAAACTTCAACCAGGTAACTTGCCCCGACCGGCAATCGAATCCTGGCCATCTGGTTTCGCGGCCAGACGCGCTAACCGTTACTCCACAGGTGTGGACTGTGGTCATGTAGACGAAACATTTAATTTTAAGGGTAAGTTGAAGACTAAAACGACCAAAAATGACATTTTTCACTTTTAATTTAATTAATTTGCCGTTGTCTTCTAAAACAGTTTATTAAAATTACCATTTACGCCCTTTAAATGGCATGGTTTAAAGCATGTTAGACTAAATAGTACCAATAATAAAATTTATCTTTATGCAAGCCTAGCATTAAAATACGCTTGTTAGGATGCTATAAACCATGCACAATTGGCCTTATTCTGGCACTGGTGGCAGAAAATGACACCTAGCTAGTATTCCATGACGTCATCACCGCCTTCACAATTTTATACAACGTATCTGTAAGAAAATTCTTCAAAACAACAACAAAATAACATTGTCTTAGAAACGGTTACTTAGCAACCATGCAATATACAGAGTGTTAAAAGTATCCAATATTTTAGGAGGTGCTAGTATGCATCAAAACAAGAAAATAATGTCTAATAAACACGAGTCCTACAACACACACTTTCTGAGATCTGAACACTTGTTCATAGGAGGTGCTCAATGTGACGTCCATTCATGGCAATGGATTCCTCTGCTCCTCGGAGTAAGGAATCACGCACTCTTTGAAATTTGTTTTAATACGTTAATAAGAAAGTCCTGATAACGAATCCCAGTTAATCTCTGTGGCAGCACGTATGGCCCTTAATCTATCGCCAAGAACGCCTGCCCATACGTTGATTGAGAATCGGTGCTGATGCCTTGTTTCTTCAACTGCATGGGGATTTTCATCAGCCCACACATGCTGATTACACAAATTCACAACACCATCTCTGCTGAACCCCGCTCATACCCGCAACCAGACTTTTGTTTTCAGTATTCCTTGCGACGTATCATTATTCCATGCCGGAGTGTCAACTACGGTATGATTATCTGGTAGTCTGCTGTATTGTAGGGCAGAGAAATGAATTGCCATAAATGGACGTCACATTGAGCACCTCCTATGACAAGTGTTCTGATCTCAGAAAGTATGTGTTGTATGTTTATTAAACATTATTTTCTTATTTTGATGCATACTATCACCTCCTAAAATATTGGATACTTTTTTTAACACTCTGTATTACATCATATTCAGTACTCATGTCTCTATTACGTCATCGTCATAACATGAAATGTTTTAAAGTATAATAACTTTTTTACATACTTCAATGCTAGAACAGAATAGCATAAAACGTTGTCTGTAACACGCGTATAATCTCCTTTATAAACACTCGTGAAAATTAGAGCGCTTGCTTACACTCACGGCTAAGATGAAATATTGGAAATATGAAGTATGTGTCATGATACTTGCCGCCGTACATGTATAAAATATACAGATGAGAATCGTTATCGATTAAGCCTAGATAAGTCGAGAGGATAATTCTTTATCAAGTGTTCGGTGTTGATAATCAACCAATCACCACCCAGAGACGTTGAAGAATCTCTTTCTTCTACGGTGCAACGCCAATGTTGTCCTGGCTACACGTCTCATCGCGTGCCCACCTATTAACTGGCCCAAGGTAAACACAGCTAAGTGGATGGAAATACTGGATAAAATAAACAAGCTGACTTACTTTAAAATTACGGATGACGATTTACGAACCAATTTATGTCATCTAATAGACAAGAGGTGTGCACTAACGGTGTCATGTAAAATGTGATCGGTATTGTACTGTATATTATATGCCTATGATAGCACGAACAAATCGACATTCTCTTTACTGGCGACGTGATAATAGATAAGTAAAGCTCAGTGTTTGGTCACCGACACAGTGGAAACATGTTAGATGTGTACGGGGTTATAGCTACCAGCACGCTTCAGGGTTAGTACATTCAGTTTCTGATTAACATAGTGAACTATGGGAGTATCTTGGTAGTCGAGTTGCGTGTTCACTGCATTTTTTATGCTGAGGTTCTGGATGATATGTATATCTATTATCAGGCAGTACATCTCACTTGACGATATGTATCAGAGGAAGAACAATATTGTTTGTATGGGCTATTCCATCTCAAATCGACCGAAATATAGAGAAAATTGACCTTGCAATTTTTAAATACAATGAAACTTTTTCTGTCCGTAGACAACTGTGATACAATGCTTTGTGCAAAGTTTGAGGCATCAGAACTTCATAGTGTTTAAATTAAAAATATTTAAATTTATCGTATTTTCATAAAATTAGCAACTTTAAACTGTTGTGGCTCCAAAACCCTTTCACCCAATGATCAAAATCATGGTTTATTTTGATGCTGAAAAGTTAAAGTTTATATTGTCATGTAAAAAGTTTTTCTTACTTTTTATGGAAATGGAGAAATTTAGATTTTTCTTCATTAAGATGCTTTTGCCCACGGAAAAATATGTTTAAAATATATGGTTAGATTCCCCATTGAAAGTGCAAATAAAGACATATATATTTTACTGGTGCACCGTTGATAAGAAAGTATTGAAAATATCAAATAAAGAAAATAAATAGTACGCGCGTGAGCTAACCAGCTGACTGTGAGGCGGGATCTAGCCGAGGGAAGCAAGGCCAGGAGACAAACACGTAATGTTTCGTCTAGTAGCACATAGCTGGGCTAGCTTTATCACAGGTTTTCATAAACACAGGAGTAAAATGACGCCCAACACTCGCTTATCTTCATCTCTCGGCCCGTTGAGCGGTATTGCGCCGTTCAAGTCCAGGCGTATAAAAATAATTTATTTAATACCCTCGAAACTTATTGCCGTGACACTAAGCAAACAATGCCGAATCCCTCTTAATAATGCAAGGTTTTTTTCTCAATATTTTTTTACATTTTTACAAATGGGCAAAAAGCCTAAAAGTAAGTAAAATCAGATTATCTCTCTCTCTGTACATAATAAAAACAAGGATTACTTCGTATCATAACCTACTAAATGTCAGCTTCAAAATGAGCTCTCGTTCAATGTTCTGCAGTCAATGGTTCCAGAGTTCTGAGCGCTGAGAGAAGCTAGTTTTTCTAAAATACGCTAAATTTGTCGCTCAACAATACGAAAACCGTTTGACTTTCGATAGTATATTTTTGGAAATGCACTCTCCTCAGCACCTTGTATAAATAGGGAAAAAATTAGGGTATAAAAAATGCGAGGTTTTTTACTGATCGATTTCATATGGAATAGCCCTATGCATTTGAAGTCTGATTAGTGGAACAGCATAAATAATACCGAATATAATGTTCTGCAATAATGATTATTTGCAGTAAATTAAAAAATACAAATAAAAATAAAATAGAATGAGAAAATTCAACTGTAATTTGAATTGAATTACAAGTATCGCCATAAAATCTCTAGAGAACCCTTTAAAGCTATGATAGAAATTTCCTTAATTGTTGTTGTAGCTCCAAATTTGTGACAGAATGACAGGAATTGTTTTGTTATGGCCCTTCTAGCGCCCACCATTAATCCGATATGACTTCTGTATCCCTGAGTTTATATGATATTTTGTAATAAGGGATAGTTGATTAAGCTCCTCGGGTTGATTGTGGTGCATCTCGAATCTGATGGTCGGATTCAGAATATAATCTTTTGTCTCTCCAGATTTAAATGTTACAATATCAATACTACGAGGACTTCCGGTTTCCGCTATTCCAGGGACTTCTTCATAAGTAGTGTAGCCATTGGACTTAAGGCATGTTGCGGTTACAGACCTGATCTTGTGATGTCTGCTGTTACGAAGAGTTTTGCCAAATGGGCATGAACCCAAGACATGAGCCAAAGTTTCAATCTCACTGTGGCATCTCCTGCAGTGGTTATTGTCTTGAGTTATGTCTGGAATAGCGCGTACAGGAGCAACATTACCGGCCATCTTTAGCGCATCTCGCCACTCAAGAGCCAGCTGTTTGCGGGAGTGAAGTCTTGATAAAAGCTAATCCCTTTACCTTTTTGTGGTAGCTGACACCATTTATTAAATTCCACAAAGCGCAAAATTTTTCTAAGTTTCCTTGAGTCAGTTAAACTCTTTTGTTCTTAATAGTATCTGGAGACATCAAATTATTATTCAGAGGTAACTTTCCGAGGTTAGTTTTCAGTTCACGACCAAAGTACGAATTGTCTACTTCCAGCATAGACTCTCGGACATCTAAAATTGGATGAATGTTATACAAATAAGGTTAAGAATATACTGTACGTATACAACATACATAACATATCCCACATTTAGTTTCGAACCAAGAAATTCTCATCTCATGAAATATATTAATTAATGAGATTAATCGCCTGTACGAAGGTGAGTGCGCAGTAATGTCACAGCAAAGGAGAGTGTCACAACCCTGAGCGATGCAAGTTACCCTGGCACATAACGGAAATTGATGGTTAGGATGTGTCTACTGTCTGACAGGCTGGGACAGACGCAGGGCCCCATGGGAGCTGGCGACATGACAGCGCACAATCAACACGGATAAACATGGGCTCCGGAGGTGTCAACACGCAGGCCGCACTTCGATTCCTTGCGTGCTGGCAAGTAAGTGTTAACAGAAAGAGCTCAGTATATAACACTCCTATGTCTTCAATTACAGCAGTATAACATAATAATAATAATAATAATAATAATAATAATAATAATAATAATAATAATAATAATGTTTTATATGATATTCTTATTGAATTTGGTAATCCCAAGAAACTAGTTCGATTAATTAATATATGTCTCAATGAAATGTACAGCAGAGTCCGTGTAGGTCAGTTTCTAAAGTATGCCATTAAGAAAGTCCAGGATAACAGAGAGGGTTTGGAATTGAACGGGTTACATCAGCTGCTTGTCTATGCGGATAACCTGAATATGTTAGGAGAAAATCCACAAACGATTAGGGAAAATACGGGAATTTTACTTGAAGCAAGTAAAGAGATAAGGTTGGAAGTAAAAGACAAAGTATGTGATTACGTCTCGTGACCAGGATGATATACGAAATGGAAATATAAAAAATGGAAATTTATCCTTTGAAGAGGTGGAAAAATTCAAATACCTGGAAGCAACAGTAACAATGATACTCCGGAGGAAATTAAACACAGAATAAATATGGAAAATGCGTGTCATTATTCGGTTGAGAAGCTTTTGTCATCTAGTCTGCTGTCAAAAAATCTGGAAGTTACAATTTATAAAACAGTTATATTACCGGTTGTTCTCTATGGCTATGGAACTTGGACTCTCACTTTGAAAGAGGAACAGAGGTTAAGGGTGTTTGAGAATAAGGTGCTTAGGAAAATATTTGGGGCTAAGAAGGATGAAGTTGGAAGAGAATGGAGAAAGTTACACAACACAGAACTGTACGTATTGTATTCTTCACATGACATAATTAGGAACATTAAACCCAGACGACTGAGATGGGCAGAGCATGTAGCACGTATGGGCGAATCCAGAAATGCATATAGAGTGCTAGTTGGGAGGCCGGAGGGAAAAAGACCTTTGGGGAGGCCGAGACGTAGATGGGAGGATAATATTAAAATGGATTTAAAGGAGGTGGGATATGATAGAGACTGGATTAATCTTGCACAGGATAGGGACCGATGCCGGGCTTATGTGAGGGTAATAATAATAATAATAATAATAATAATAATACCATCACCTAAGTGAGAAGAATGCGCTCGCTTTAGATAGCACAAAGCAAGTGAGGAACCACAAAACAACAAGTCTGAAGTCATTTTCAGCACCGAATCTGTTTCTGCATTTATTTTCGAAATAGGCTTATGAAGAAAAAGATTTTTCGCATAAAACACTTTGAAGAAAATGAAAACAAAGCTGTAATGGCTTCATCCGCTAGCACTGATAACTCCTTATTAAACTTTACCAGAAACAAATTAATGACAAAAATGTATAACTTCTTTGTAACTTAAGATCAATGGAAATTTCAAGGAGCTGCTATACTTTATTCAAGCTTAATGTCAAGGATTAAAAACTGTTATCTCTTCAAAGGAATTGCAAATCCAATTTATTGTTGTTACTGGACATATCAGGGAAGTAACTCTCTCAATTCCGAAGTCCCTTCAAGCGTTTTGTTACAATGTTACTAATATTTTCGTCCAAAGAAAACTGATTTGGTATGAGGAAGTCGTGAAGAGTATCAAATCACTTAGTTTGATTGATAATTAAACATATTTTCTAAACGTTCTTATTTATGAACAATTCAATATGATTTTGTATAAATACGCGTTAATATTTGAACATTGACGGGTGTGGGTTTAAACGTCAATTTGTTTTCGAAAATGTGTGCGATATGGGCCGAAGCCTAGAGGCAGATTTTATTTTTCATACACTTTGCTTTGTGAAAGGAATGATTGGTGAGAAAAACGAAAACTTCGTGTTTAAGGGGTTAGGTACAGTTTACAGCAGTAAAATTTTGGAAATATTCAACATTTTTTCCTCCATTATTGTGTCTTGTAGAACAAAGAAAATTTATATGTGTGAAACACTGTCCTTATGCTATATGAAAAAAAATGTTTAGAATTAAAAAAAAATATTTACTTTTTCTTTTCTTTCTTTCTTTTTCTTTTCTTTTTCTTTTTTTTTTTTTTTCTAAATTCAGTTCACAGTGCAGTGATGAAGCAATTCCCACATAACTCGAAAACTATTCAACATTCTGTGATTAAATTTTTTGTGTATATTTATGCATGTCATATCTACAATATGATGCAAGATCACTCCTCTACCTTTGATAGGTTGTCTGATAAAAAAATAAATTAATATTAAATAATGGTCAAATATCAGTATTTTCTTCTAACACAAAATTAAAAAATATATATATTATTTATCAAGGACGTTCAAAGAGAATGATATTGTAAACATGAGTTTCAGCAGTTAAATAAAAGAGGGAGAACAAGAAAAAGTTAACAAATTTATGAGTTATGAGGGAAACGCTTCATCAATGCACAGTAAACTGCCACCAAATGTAATTAAAAAAATATATATAATTTCTTTTAAATCGCAAAAATATTTCTTTTTCATATAGCAGAGGGACAGTGTTTCACACATACCAATTTTCATTATTGTACAAGATACAGTAATGAAGGAAAAAAATGTTGAATATTTCCAGAAATTTTACTGCTGTAAGCTGTACCTAACCCCTTAAGTTCAGACAATCTTGAAAGAGTTACATCTCAAGATAATCAACTAACAGTTACAAATGCTTTCCATTTCCTGCAGAGTGCTGCAAAAATGCAGGAATTTGTAGGGAGGGTCTTAATGAAACTACCTTAACTGCATCGTTGAGTGCAGTTTTCAATAATTTTTCGAGCATGCGTTTGGAAACAATAGCTCGTCTATGAATGCAACCATTATGTCTAAAAACGTTTTAGCCCTACTGACTTCACTTTGGCAACAAACACAGCGGAAGTCCCTGTCATAGATTTCACACCAGAGATGGGCATCGTGCCTCACTTAAGAATTTGTGCCTCACTGACCTTCACAGAGCTTATCGCTCTGAGTGATATCAACTTAACAATCCCCGTTCCTCCCTCACGTGGCTCCTAGGCGTGGGCAGGTTCTATATCGGTTTCATAAGCAATATCAGTGGTGGCATAATGGCCTTATCAAAGCAGTGTGTACGCGTTAGAAAACGATTATTTCATGAGAAACGGGAGGAAGAGTTTTCTTGCTGTTTAGAAGGGGAGAACATACGATGTATGTTATGCTCGAAAATCCTATTAGGCATTAATAAATTTAATATACAACGACATTACTCCTTATGTCATAAAACATGCTGAATTAGAATGTAAGACAAATTAAATGTTATTTTTCGTACTATTCCGAAGAAAATGTATGATCTTAACATTTGCATAGTATACTAAATACGACATTATACCTTAAACACGCTGCATTAAAAGGTACGAGGAATTAAATGTTGTTTGTACGTATTACTTACAAAAGAAATTTATAAAAAAATATATGAAATGTGCGTAGAAAACGAAATATGATTTTCTGAAATTATTTTAGGTCGAGAACATGCAAATGTATTAAGTAATCTTGAGAAACGCCAGAATATTCAAGAAAATAAACGTAGACAACGTGATGGAATATTATTGGCTGGTTATGCAATTTCTCGCCTGTGATTTAAATCAATTCAGCTATGGAGGAACAGTAAAGAGGTTTATGATTAAAGATGCCGAATTAATTTGCCAAATTGAATAAAAGTTTTCCAGTCTCTCACGTTAACCAAGCGTTTTCCTAATAATTCGCCACTGACCGCCTTAGCGATTACGACAAGATGACGCAGGTCACAGCAGTTTATATTTCCCATCCTACTCTGCAGTCTCCTTTCCTAGTAAACAAACTATTTCAAATCGAGTGCCTCACGTAACCGAAAATTGTGCCCATGTATGTTTTACACCATCTGAACAAGTCCTGCAAAAGTACTGGTAGTTTAACTTACATATATCTTCTCTGGTAGTTCTCTCATTTGAAAGTCTGAAGATTAAGAGCTCTCCTTGGTCCACCGCTGTGGAGTAACAGAACGTCTGACAGTGAAACTAGTGGGTCCGGGTTCAAATTCTGGTTGGGACAAGTTACCTGGTTGAGGTATTGTTGGGTAACTTCCGGCGGTGGAACCTTGAGTCACCTCGCTAGCATTATCACCATCTCATGCTAGATAACCATAGCAGTTGATAAAGCATCGTAAAATAACCAACTAAAACTTCAGGCCTGTTGATGACGATGACATACCATGACGACGTTAATAGTGATATTGATAATAAACTGCAATGAGGACGATTATATTCTTTGTTGTCGATGATGAATTAATATGTACGAGTCTTGATGATCATACTAGGATGCTGGTCCGTCCAGTACTAGGCCAGTCACTCCACAGACATATCCGTGGCGGCTATTAATACACTACGGATATATCCGACAGTACAGCTATTAATAGAATGCAAGAAGCTGCTTAAATTGTGTGGAAGATGCCCACGCGTACAACAAAAACATGGGCTGGCGTCAATGACATTTTCGTTGCATAAGAGGGAGCAAAAACAATTATTTGTACGCAGCACAGACCATCATCTTAGACAAAATCAGCAATCAATATTACCGCGCAGAAATATTCATACTCGATGTCTGCCAGCGTTCGGCACGACCTACGGAGAGGTATAGGTTTGTAGGCCTACCCAAAGCATGCGTTTTATTGCTGGTTGCTTCTAAATGTCTTTGTATTCTTAAGGGGAAGAATCTACAGAAATCTCTTTTCTCATATTATTTTAGTAGAGCTTCTATTTTTCTAACATAGTTTCATATCAATGTATGAAGTACAGATGAACAAAACTAACTGCCGCTCTCGCTCGCTGTGTTCGCTGCATTTGTCTTTCGAGTCTCGTCTCGTCATTCTCGTGCGCTTCGAGTCTCGCTCATCATTTTCCAAATAGCATTTGGTCGGCGTGGAAAGATTTCGTAACTTTGAATAACATACATCATTGAAATAAATAACATTATTAATGTTTAAATGAGACAAAAAGATAAAACAGAACAGTATCTCAGTTATCAAAATGTTCTGGTTCTATTATATATTAGGCCCTACCTATGGTTATATAAATAGTAAAAAAAAAAAAAACAATTCTCAAATAAATTAGCATTTCTAAGAAACATAAAACATAACGTTAATATCTTTTTACTTGAGACTGCACACTTGATCTCAAACATATGAAAAGAAAATTCCTAGCCTTTTAATAAGGACTTAGTAATTAAATAAAGACTGGGGAAAGGATTACTATATATCGAAAGGTATAGATGTTTCAAATAGGCTACTTGATTGTTTATACATATATAACAGTTGCCAAAGTAGATAAAAATTCAGTGAGGTATAAACAACTGTGGCGATTCAAGACTGCTTGACGTTCGGGATTTCGGAAGTGATCAATTTCGACGTCTCGGAACACTCACAAGCCGTCTTTAAGTCAACGAGGAAACGTAGTACATTGCCGTGCGGGTTTTCAGCTTTGCGGGCGCTTGTTAGTCTTGCTTTCTCGATCGTTGTTCATCGCTAGTATGAAGCTTTTTAAATATAACATTTTCACTTTTGCCCTTTATGATAGTCACAGACATAAAAAATGAAAAAAGGCAGTTTTTTTGCAACTATTACATTTAATAAACAGATAAAAAATCAATTTCGTGTATAGATTCACTCCACCGTACTGAACACACTGCTTAGTTGAATGTTACGAGTAATTCAGTATCATTGTGAATTTATAAAATATTATGTAAATTGTACTGTTACAGTGATACTAATGAAAAGAAAATCACAGCTTTTCGAAGACTGGCTCTAGCTTCGGCTTTAGACGATAAAATAAATTTCTGTGAGAATGGTCTCATACTCTTGAAATCGTTACAAACAACTAAACGCGAGACCCGGGACTTCACCAACCAAGCGATAATGCGATAAACATTCCACGCTCTACATCAGTGTTTTTCAACCGGTGTGCCGCAGCACGTCACTCAGCCGTGAGATTCGCTAGCTGTGCGCGAAACTTTCAATACTTTTTCTGGTAAAATAATTATAACAGTTTCACTCAATACCAGTCTTCAAAAATAAAATATGATATTTTTATTTAAAAATTCAAACTATGCACTTTATGCAACAGCTTTATCAGCTTTAATAAGCTTAAACGCGAAAATACACCACAATAATATAAGTATAATGAAATATTAGTCATGTATGAAAGAAGCCAAAATATGCAAATAAATGCAATATAAAATTTGGTTTGATAAGCTTGACGATTCGTGAAGGCTATTTCGTTTATGTGACGTCATTCCATTTTCGACCAATGAACTGTAATAAAATTTTGAATTCCAACCAATCACAGTCAGACATCGCGATAATTTTTGCAGCTAGATTTATCGCTATCAATTTATCGCATGGTCGTTCTTTTGTTTAGTCAGTGTCGCCAACTGTTTCCCTGTAAATCGATGAGCATGAATCCATTAATATGCATCTACTCGGTTAAACTTTTCTTTCAACTTTACGCATTCAAGCAATGAATGCAATATTGATATTTAATAGTAATTAATATATTTACGCAGTGAAGACGACGTTCAAAACGGCGGACCATGTAGACACAAAATCTTCATCATCTTAATTGAACGTACGTTTTAAACTTGATTCTTTCAATATTATTCCCAGATTGCATGCATACGCTCATGGAAAATTTAACTGTGTAGCTGCAGCTTTAGTTCCTTTACACACAACAGCAAGAATGCATTTATCGAGCTATGGAAAATGCTTTCCTGTAGCACGGAGTAACGGTCGAAATAAAGATAGTTAACATTGATCCCGCTCCCACAGGTAACCTAACCTTATTTTAGCCTATCAAATTTGTATTATGTGAATGAAATTAAACAATTAATAGAAATTCAAGTGTTCAAATTTATGTAACATCAGCGCATATCAAACACAAAGACCTTATAGTATTTGCTCTTTAATCAAACTGCCTTCCGCACGGCGTAATAAAATTTGTGTTTTAACTATCTGTTCAGAGATGGCGTAGCAACATAAGCTTATGTCTCGCTGTACTGTAAATACATAAGCATTGCTAGCTGTCTCTACACATATTAAATAGTACATATTCTCGGTGTAGTGTGTAATGGAACGATGAAATACTAAATAAAGTGCGAAATCCTACTTCCATATCTATATCCTCATCTTCTAATTCCATGTCCATTGTAGGCTATCTGAAGAAAATTACAGTCCTTCATTCAGATTTGATAACTGCGTTTTCAACAATTCTTCATTTAATTAATGCATTAATCAGGTTACTTGTAATTATATTATAAAATGTTTACATTAAATTATGACTTCAACATATAATGAAAATATATTTCTGTTATAATAAGAGAAAGGCACAGTACATTTAATTAACATTGTTAAACCTGTATTTCGCTTTTCGCAATTGGTATTATTGAATAACATCAGTTTCTTTACTGCAGTAATCGATATTCATCTATTTCAACTTCACAATGTCTGAATAGGTTAGGTATTCATAAATATACAGTTATTAACATTTTGTGCGTGAATTTTAGGGATATATTATTTACATTTTTATTTTAATCACGAAATGGTCCTAAGAAAATGTCACTCGAGGTCTGAGATTTCCCAGATTTCGTTTCGCTCGTAGATTTATCGGGAAATATCAGACCTCTCGTGATATAATTAATCATCAATTAATTACAGCCAATGGAAAAATATATAGCAAATGCATAAGCTTCGTGGCCCTAATTACTGGTGTCATTTATGACGTTCAAACCTGTCTTCGGACAGTTGACTAAACAACAACAAATTCTTCCTCTTTCTGTTATTGTTATCAAATTGCAGTTTCTCACAAAATATCTCTGTAGTAAATTCATTTCTGTTCGAATTCTTTATCTTTATACAAAACTGTTATCTGCTCCCTTGAAATATAAAAACATGAAGCCGTAGTTCTGCTTAACCGATGACCCCGTCGAGAATAGAACCGGGTACTGATGCAAATGAGATGCGATACTGCTCCGCATGGACGCAGTGTCATTGACCTGACAAACACTCACGGTTCAGAGTCACCCCCGGTTTACAAACCCAGATAATTTACTACTGCATATTCAGAAACAAATGTATGTGCCATGCCAAATGTATTTCGAGATCATTGGAATAGGAATGTGGTGTTGAGGTTATGTCGGGAATTCCTGTACTAAACGAAAATAAATTCGGAACCATCAACATAGAAGAGTGGAGTAAGTTACCTGTTAAGCAAACATCTCCTTTGTGAACAGGACAAAAGTAGAACTCGTTACAGAATCACGCAACCGCTTAAACAATGTGTGTAAGAGTTACGTGGACACAAACGAGTTAAAAGAATTACATTTCAGAATTAGGCTTTGAAAGCCTAAAAACCCATACAATTATATCTGCTATACAACTGAACCGCGTTCGCATTTATGTTATTTTAGTCTGTATAGGTCAGTTTCTATGTGATACTTTTCCAGTTTACTGCGGGCTAAGGCAAGGAGATGCACTATCACCTTTACTTTTTAACTTCGCTCTAGAATATGCCATTAGGAAAGTTCAGGATAACACAAAGGGTTTGGAATTGAACGGGTTACATAAGCTTCTTGTCTATGCGGATGACGTGAATATTTTAGGAAAAAATCCACAAACGATTAGGGGAAACACGGAAATTTTACTTGAAGCAAGAAAAGCGATAGGTTTGGAAGTAAATCCCGAAAAGACAAAGTATATGATTATGTCTCGTGACCGGAATATTGTACGAAATCGAAATATAAAAATTGGAGATTTATCCTTCGAAGAGATGGAGAAATTCAGATATCTTGGAGCAACAGTAACAAATATAAATGGCACTCGGGGGAAATTAAACGCAGAATAAATAGAGAAAATGCGTGTTATTATTCGGTTGAGAAGCTTTTGTTATCTAGTCTGCTGTCAAAAAAGCTGAAAGTTAGAATTATTTATAAAACACTTCTATTACCGGTTTGTTCTGTATGGTTGTGAAACTTGGACTCTCACTTGGAGAGAGGAACAGAGGTTCAGAGTGTTCGAAAATAAGGTGCTTAGAAAAATATTTGGGGCTAAGAGGTATTAAGTTACAGGAGAATGGAGTTACACAACGCAGAACTGCACGTATTGTATCCTTCATCTAACATAATGAGGAACATTAAATCCAAATGTTTGAGATGGGCAGGGCATGTAGAACGTATGTGTGAATCCAGATATGCATATAGAGTGTTAGTTGGAAAACCTGAGGGGAAAAAGACCTTTGGGGAGGCCGAGACGTAGATGGGAGGATAATATTAAAATGGATTTTAGGGAGGCGGGATATGATGGTAGAGACTGGATTAATCTTGCACAGGATAGGGACCGATGGCGGGCTTATGTGAGGGCGGCAATGAACCTCCGGGTTCCTTAAAAGCCATTTGTAAGTAATTACGTAAGTCTACAGTATTAATCAATCAAAACTGTCTTGTAATTGGAGTTGCGTTTCTATATAAACTGTATGTTATATACACCATTCTAAACATATGCAAAAATTATAGTAGCTCCTGTACGAAAAATACGTCTGGGCGGACGATTTTACAACAACGTATGTATATGCATGTATATACAAATGAATATTTCAATGTAAACACCTGAGTAATTACTATTTCCATAAAAGTACACATTTCTACTGGTATTTCTCCTTTTTAAAAAATTAGAATTATTATGGCGGTACAATTTTGTTTTATGGGAATGATTCACCACCACCACCAGCACCACCACCACTTAATTTCTGGCGTGGACATTCACCTGCGAGGACCTGAGTATCAGAAGAGAGAGTTACAACTAGTGAGTGATACTTTAAGGAAGAGAGTTCCTATTAGAGATGAGCAAAACTAACTGCCGCTCTCGCTCGCTGTGTTCGCTGCATTTGTCTTTCGAGTCTTGGCTCGTCATTCTCGTTGCGCTTCGAGTCTCGCTCGTCATTCTCGAAATAGCATTTGGTCGGCGTGGAAAGATTTCGTAACTTTCAATAACATACATAATTGAAATAAATAACATAAATGTTTAAATGAGACAAAAAGACAAAACAGAACAGTACCTTAGTTATCAAAATGTTCTGGTTCTATTATATGATATTACCTATAATTATATAAATAGAAAAAAAAAAAACAATTCTCAAATAAATTTGCATTTCTAAGAAACATAAAACATGACATTAATATCTTTTTACTTGAGATTGCACATTTGATCTTAAACATATGAAAAGAAAATTCCTAGCCATTTAATAAGGGCCTAGTAATTAAATAAAGACTGGGGCATGGATTATTACACACTGAAAGGTAGAGATGATGTTTCAAATAGGCTACTTGACTGTTTATACATATATAACAGTTGCCAAAGTAGATAAAAGTTCAGTCAGGTATAAACAACTGCTGACTTCGGGACTTCGGGAGATGATCAATATCGAGTCTCGGAAGACTCACAACCAGTCTTTACGTCAAGGACGCGACGTAATACAACATTGTCGTGCGGGTTTTCGGCTTTGCGGGAGCTGTTAGTCTCGTTTTCTCGATCGCTGTTCACTCTAGTTCCTCTATTTGTGAAGTCATCTGGCAGGATAGGAGAGTTTACTACAATCGCAGCACGAAGTAGAAATAATCCTGTATAATAATTACGTTATTTCAGAAAATAATTTGTTTTATAAATATGAACCGCTTCACGTATCACTTAATTTTACGTAGGTTTAATAAAAATATTACAAAAATTACTACATCTGATTTGAAGTACTTTGCCTGTGTGTCATTGTTTTCTTTTTTAAATAATCACCCATTAATTATTTACAACATGCATTATATTTTAATTACATAATTCATGGGTAAATTTACTAAGGAATACTGAATATCAACGAAATTCACACAATAGTAATTAGAAGAAATCTCTGTACACAGATAGAGATCTTCATACTGTAGCTTATATCGAGAATGCTTATAACGTATACAATTATACTATAAATATATGGAAGTAGATTTCTTACAGAATTACAATACTTTTGACGTAAAATACGTCTTTCCACGCACAGAGCATGGGCACCCGTTCCGGGAATCGTGGTGAAACAAAAAATGACAGAATTTCAAATGCTTGCTTAACAAGAATATGAGCCAAAAGCGAATGCCAATATTACTATAGTCGCGTCGCTGTTATTTGCGGCGTGACTCCTCCTCTTTGCTTACGCCTTAGGAAATGAAGGCTCTATAAAGTCTATGGAGATAGTATCGTTCGCCATTTTTGTTCTTTCGTTACCGAGCTACCAGACGAGGAATCTATTTGCCGCACCGTTAAACACTATCATGTCGTAGCTCCTATGATAATAAATCAAACGCATTGTAATTTAGCAAATAACTGAGCGGCAAAGAACTTCTTAATGTGCTTTCTGCGAACGCCAACGAAAGAACCAAAATGACGGGTGATTATATTAAGTATTTATCGAACTTTAGGAAGTGCATAACGTCATCAGCAGCGAATGACAAGACGCACACGTTTAAATGTATTATTCGACCTGCAACGTGGTTGGTTGCCTG
The DNA here is from genome assembly GCF_040183065.1 of Periplaneta americana. Lineage (NCBI taxonomy): Eukaryota > Metazoa > Arthropoda > Insecta > Blattodea > Blattidae > Periplaneta > Periplaneta americana. The sequence goes on along the minus strand of NC_091127.1, from coordinate 106,739,940 downwards.
AAATAAGAGAAACGGGACTTATAGTAGGCATTGAACAAATGTATAATTGCGTGATCACGCCTGATGACACCACCTCCCCTCGCTACGGGCATGAGTGCGCCAAAGTTGCGTATAAAATATACGTCCGCCCTGCCCCTCTCAGTAATATCTCGTCATCGAGAACAGCTACAGACCTGTGCCATCACACGTTTAAATTGTATCGCGAGTTCTGTAACACTGGAATGATAATAGAGACGTACAGTACGATTATTTAGTCCTGACAGACGTCGGCAATGTGTGCCTGGGTCAGGCGAGTCCATTTAGTTACGCCAAGGGGTGTCCAGGTTAGTCAGTCGCTTGCCTTCAGATCGATCGAATGTCACGCGTGCGGTAGAGCGGTATGTATCCAGTACAGTTAAGCTGAACTGCATTTCTTTACTGACCGTTCGCCCTTATCTCTACTCCGGAGCTCTCCCCAATACTCCTATTACTTTCCCTCTTTCGCGTCGTCGAACTGTCAGGTCTAAATAAACGGTCTATACGATATACTTTGAGTAAACCACACTGAAAAGAATTTTGAGCTGTATCAGGAATATACGGCCACATAGAAAGAAGATACGAAGGAAGAAAGGAAAAAGGAAGCAATAAAGGAAAGTGAATAACTAAAAAAGAAGAAAGAAAAATAAGAAAGAAAAATGGGAAGAAAAAAAGAAAGTGATAAAAATAGTGAACAATAAACGTAAGGAAAAAGAGAAATAAAAGGAAACAAACAATGATTTTAAAGAAGAAGGGGAAAAGTCGAAATGGATGAAGCAAAAAATACTGAAGAAATTACTGGCATTCTGAACAGACTTGCGGGCGGACGCTGTTACCGACAGAGTGTTCGTTAGCCTTTTCCTGTTTACTTAGTATTAAATTAGTTTATGATGCCTTACATAAGGAAGGCAAGATAAGGACCTTAGGACGCTGACAGAACCCTCTGCAGGTGTGAACACAAGGGACAAACACATGTATTCAAACAATGCAACGCTCGACAACAAATTTGTAACTCACAAAAATATGAAAGAGAAAAAGTATATATGTATAAAACAACTGAGAAACATATGCGCTCAGATAGTATTTGCGGGTACTAATTGACTGAATTACAAGTTTAAAGATTGATTAACTTATAAACTTATAATATCTTATGCGGTATATACAGTAAGTGAATCTCACAATATAATCACACTATAATAAATAAGTTATATTCCGGAAATTCAGCAGTTTCAATTTCGATACCATTTTAACTCATTCCGGATACTTAACAATTAATTCTGTTTTTCAGACAATTCAGTTATACAAATTTATAAAATAATCTAGTTTTTAAATCATAATATTTATCTAGGTTTAATATTCATTAACACTTATTGATACTGTGGTGTTCAGTACATCACATTTCTTATTTTCTTTTCTTTTATTATTTTTCTCTATCAACGTCCTCCCTAATAGTTTTTCTATAATTAAGGAGATAACTTTCAAAACGTGTTTTGACACACTTTTTAAAAATTTGAGATATTGGTAACAATGGTTTGTTTGTCGTCAATTACATCTTGTTCAATATTATTTACTCAACAATATTTTGTCGCATTTGAAAACAGTAAACAAAATCAGAGTTTCAAACAAAAGAGGTTTTGTCCTCAGCCTGTGTTTTGTCCAACTGACAAATGCGAGTACTTCTTTTTACAGGGTATACAACCTAGTGTTATCAGTATGTGATTGAGGTTAGCTCCGCAATGAAGGTTTCTCAACAAGTTAATTAAATTCTAGTGATTAATATTCAATTCATCATTGTGTTGTATTGCGTTTTTTATGTCAAAATGGAAGAAGCGACGGTAGTGTGAATGTTGGTGAAAGTAGCAGTGGGAGTAGGAAAAGAAAAAGTCGAAGTTCTTCAAAGTCCAAAGCAAAAGTATTAAGGTAGTCTCAGCCTAGGAAAGCTCTAGTTTTTAATCCATGTACACACAATACGAAAAGGTTTTCTTATATTAAATTTAAACCTAAACATTGAAAACATTCCAATGAACAGTATTATAACAAACCTGATATAACAAGACGGGATAACATTATCGGCAATTTGATGCATACGTACTCAGTAAAGAGACGTAGATGTAGGCCTGTTGGTTTGAATAAAAAGAAAAAGCCAGGTGGTGAGCACCTTTACAATGTTTGTTACATTTTATCAACAGTAATCTCACTAGACGTTTTGATTTATCTAGAGAAAATCAAAACTCGAGTGGGATTTAATTGACTATTACACGATTAGAGAAAGTATATAAAGATTAGAAGTAACGAAGTACTCCAATACAATAAAATATTAATTGACTTACGAAAATACAACTGTCTTCAAATGTATTATTGTACCATCTCAACATTACAAATATTACGCTAGATGCATGCTAGATGGCAGTAGTGAGCAATGCCTTGTCGTCGAGAAATTCTCGATCTATTATACACGATGGCAATGTTACTTACTAGTCAAGAAGGCTTTGTTGATTCAGTTTCATTTTTATTAAAATGCAACATTCCACTTCAATTATCCGAATCCCAGTAATCAACGTCACTTGACAGATGATTTTCAATAAATCTTAATATTAAACAATCTCTGATACGTGACTATCCATAATATCATATAGCAGAAGCTATAACATAACCTAACTAATATACACAAGTGTTAGAAAAGTTTTAATTAACGACGATGACATAAAAATAAACATGAATAATTTTAAAAGGAATAATTATTGAATGTACAGTTTTCAAATTTGAATGTGGTTGGTGGTTCAATTGATGTTATATTGGACGTGTGCGTAATAGAAGTGGAACTTGTTGATTTAGGCCTACATGGTGTATTCAACTTATTCAGAATTTCCGAATGAATAATTTTAAAAGGAATAATTATTGAATGCACAGTTTTCAAATTTGAATGTGGTTGGTGGTTCAATTGATGTTATATTGGACGTGTGCGTAATAGAAGTGGAACTCGTTGATTTAGGCCTACATGGTGTATTCAACTTATTCAGGATTTCCGAATGGTGCTCTTCATTTATTTGTAAATCGGATTTCAGAAGATGCATAGGTATGATCAGTGATTTTTATTAATTATTGTTCTTGAATGCCAATGCGAGTCATATTTGAAACTGCTGTGCATCAACTGGAGTGGTTTGTAATTATATATATATATATATATATATATATATATATATATATATTTTGACGTCCAGACCAGCGCATTTTCAAATGTTGGCAAACAAAGAAACAAATGCTAGGGACGCGATAAAATTAAACAAATGCTAGGGACGCGATAAAATTGTGCGATAAGCAGCCATGATTGGTTGAAATACGTCCTTTCGTACCGTTTTATTGGTCAAAAGTAGTATGACGTAGTAAGAGTGTAATAGTAAGTGAAAAATAATTGTAAAGTTTCCGTTTACAATTTTTTTTCTCTCAGTAACTACGATTCGTAGATCAAAGATTTTGTAAGATCTTATTTGAAGACTGGTTTTCAGTAAAAAAAAAAAAAAAAAAAAACGTAATATCTTTTCAAGTTTATAATTTTTCATCAAGATGTCATTTAAAATTTCAATATTAAACAATCTTATGTTTGAAAAAAACACATTTTACCCACAGCCTTTTTCATTCAAACCACGTTTTGTCCAAAACCTCTTCATCCAAACCATGTTTTGTCCATTCAGTTCATTCAAAACATGTTTTTTTTTTTCAAATTCTAAATAAAAATTTACAAGTTTGGATTGAAAAATATTTTTAAACTTGAAGTTAAATATTTTATATAAGTATATGTTTGAGAATAAGTATTGGGAATAAAATACTTTGAATAAGGAACAAAAAAAAGTTTCCTTCCCTGGCAGGATTCGAACCACGAAAGTCTTAGTTACCAGTCTATCCTGCTCTGGAGTGAACAAGGCTCTGAAATCAGCTACAAGGGTCGGTTGTTTTTTTTTTGCCATTACTGTACTTATTTACACTGCAAATGGGTAAGCAACCAGTGGCAGTGGTAGCTAATTACACTCAATAATGACAATTAATAATAAACAAAATTAATATGATGATGATTATGATGATTTAAATTATAGATTATTCAGAGGCGATGGATTGACTGTATGGCGGTAATGAAACAATTTTATTGTGAAGTGACTGGCATAAAAAATAACTACTTGGAAAAAACGTGCTTCAGAATCATTATTGTCTCCGAAAATGTCATAGGATCTGCCAGTGTTGTAAATCCGATCCTCTTAATTATTGTAGCCTATATAGGCTATATATATTTTTTCTCTTCCATGACAACTTGTCTATTTCTCCAAGATCCCATAGCAACCTGCCTAGAGTTACAGATAACATTACAACGTATGGAAGGGTTTGTTTCCGACTTAGTGTGTAGCAGTTGTTCTGTTTGGCATGATTCCACGTAATTCCAACGCTGTCTGGATGAATAATGCACCGATCTTCCACCCCGTGTCTACCCCCTCCTTTCGGAATTCCTAACGGATGAATTCCGTAATCAACTCGTTCGCTCTCTCGGTACAACGATGTTTAGACAACCACTCTGAGTCACATATTAATGCATTAGTACAGGATTCTAAGCAACTATTTCACGTTTTTCGATTGCAAGAAGCCATTGAGGTGATAGTAACACAACATAAGAGCAATTTGTGCAATGAATATGACTGGAAGAACAGAAGTATCTCTCTTATAAGAGAGAGTTGCTGGAAGAAGGACACACAGGCCATATTTTCGGAAGAAGAAGCTCTTAAATTCAGTGAAGGAATAACTATTCTCTTCAGTCTGTTATTAAAGCAAAATATTAAACATAACAGACCTACGGCTGATTTGTAACTGCGGTATACTTTTCCAATTACTTTTACTTATCCCTGCCTTTTCAAATTTATTATTGTTATTAAAGTCCGATAATCTAAAGTGATCTTCTAATTTTAAATTTTGTGTCTAGAACTTTGTCATATATCTCTATCTCTTACAAATCTGAAGAAAGATCTAACAACTTTTGCCAAGCGTAGTTTTTACAGAAGAACACAGAATAAACAATTCCACATTTCCTTGACGTTGTGTGCAGCAACAATGAGACTTGCACCACGCATTTGTTGAAGAACAAAACTCATGTCACAGTTGACCGCGCAATGTTTCGCATCATCCTCGCTGCCTACAAACCCTACCACTAGATAGCGCTGGTGGGTCATTCGCCAAATTACTGTACATTCGTAACACTTAACACATTACTTAAAGTTACTGTAAACTTAATTTCTTTTCAAAATCAATTTATTTTTAATTTCTCCAAAAATAATAACTTAAATGGAGATTGAGTTACAGAATGTGTATTCGTAATAATGCTATTTTTAGTTTATATTAAAATGTAAAGGAATCTTTAATGGAAATATTTTTGTTTTACAAGAATGTACATTCTTTAGTCTACTATTTTGTAATTACGTAAAAAGCAAAGAAATCAACAGATACTGCGAATGTTAAATAAGTTTCATGATATTATATTGAGATATATATTATTTTAGTGTACCGATCACGTAGAGCTGAAAACCCGGGTTCAAATCCCGGCGCCGGGGGGGGGGGATTTTTCTCCGTTCCATTACTCTTTCATCGTATGATGACGCAGAATATCTGCATGGAAATATCATATGTATTTCGGTACATTAAAATAATATATATGATATGCGTAAATCACTTCGTGATTTAAGACGGCGCTTATTCCGTAGGATCCTGGCCAACTAGTCACTCATAACGAGTGCACCTCAGCACATGTGTGGACTTCAGTCCTACGTTCATAGACATCTATGACGTAGTGCAGAGGGCGGTCACTAGAGGGAACCCAAGAGTTGGAACTTAAAAAACTGAGACGATTCTGTCCGGCGCCGGGGTGGGTATCCGGTGTGGCTTAGTGGATAAAGCATCAGCATGTAGAGCTGAAAACCCGGGTTCAAATCCCGGCGCCGGGGGGGAATTTTTCTCCGTTCCATTACTCTTTCATCATTAAATTTAGAGTTAAAGAGGTTATAGCGTGATAAAGAATGTTAAAAACCAAACAATTTGCTTATAATTGATTCATTGAATACTTTATGTTTCGATGTGCAGTAATTTGATCGAAACTTATCTGATGAGATGTTTTTGTTTACATTCTCCTCTCGCAAGTCTTGCGGAGTGGAAGATTGGAGTTACGCTCAACTCCACTGCGCGGGAATGATCTCAAGGAGCACTGCTACTCTTTGCAGCATTGCAACACGTTACATTTCGTATTCTCAGAACTATTGGACGTATCAAAAAAATTATTTGACAAAACTTGTTCGCATTAACTTGATCTATTACCTCTGTGCATTAATGTAGCCTAATAGATTCCCTTCCATCCTGTATAGTCCAGTCGTTCAATTAATATTCAGGCGGAAGGCTTTGTGTTGGATAGATCTTTTTTGCAGGCATCAATACGTGTAATGTCAAGCGACTTTGTCACACTTTCGTTGCAAACATTATTTCTGGTTACAATTGTTTTTATATCGACATCAATACATTGATTTCTACCACCATCATCCACAGTGAATAAATTTTAAGCTATAATATCACATTTAATTAAAATTCAAATTAAAATTACTAACTATTTTTGTCGTCACCAATCAATCCAGATACGACAACATTGGTTTTTACTACGCGTGGAGTACATATATGAACGTCAATTACAATTGCTAATTGGTATACATGAATGTTACCGTTTCTTGTGAATAGAGCAGCATCTGAGAATGTCTAATCAATAAACTCCAATCTTTTCAAAAGAATGCGCCCGGTTTGGCACCGCCTGGGTATTAAATGAACGCTCGGAATATACTTACTGTAGTAGGAAATATATAGGGTTGCGGTTAACATTGCTTGGACCAACCCCGGACCATAAGCTTGAAACGGTGAAACCAAAAAGGTGTATTAGTATGGCCGTCAAATTACCCATAATTCTTATCTCTTTCCGGTGTGTTTATCAACTGTTTTGTTCATGTTATTACGATTACAAATTGTTACGTGTTGTTGTGAATATTTCAAAAGTGTAGTCAAGTTCAGTAGGTGTTATTTTTTTTATAAATAAGCTAATATTCTGTTCGGCTCAACTGTAGAATATGTCCGTTGATATGTTCTCCCATGTTTTAACATATGACGGAATGCCAACATCCTTCTTGATAAAAAGAATGTGGAAATTAAATGTTCAGTCCATGTCACAACCATAACACTTTTAATAAATATACAATGAAATGTACATTGATAAAATAACCTGCTAATACTCCTGTTACCTCCACATCCATTCTAATCCGTTTACGTATGACCGAAACCGATAGTAGCAATTTAATATTTGGCAGTTGGCGGTATTTCGCCGTGGATTATGGGGCGTAGAAAATGTAGTTTGACGTCATATCCGTAGTACCGATTTCAATCATATTTGCCTGGATTACTCCCTTCTTTCTTTTCATCCTCTCAGGCTTGGACGAAGTCACATGTTTGGAGTCTCAGCGTCATCTTACCCAATCGCAATTGATGAACCGTGATGACGTAAGAGGCCATGAAATTGTTATTGGACAAGATAATGCAGAGCCTCCACACATGTAAGTTCGCCCACGCAGTGTCAATAACAATCTTACATCTCACTCACTATAAACGCTCTTTCCCTAGTAATCAATGTTAAGAAGGGCCAGAATTCAGTATAGAGAAACATATTTGTCTGGTTTTATTAAGTTTGAATTTCATATCCTTGTTTCTGTCATTTGCGACACCTTAATATGAGAAAATTTGCACATAATTACGTTACCAGTTACAGTTTTTCTGAGTATAGGACATTTTTTCTGCACATCTTGCAATTAGCCTATAGTCTTTCGAATTTTATTCGAAATTACGAAGAAGTGTTTGAAGTTCGTCTAGAGCAGGCATGCAGAACTGGGCGACAATTGTCACAAGCCGGAATACGTCACTCATCCCTTCCTTTCACCTCACGCGTCATTGACAAGGTAAGGGTAGAGGGGATTTGTATTCAGAGTTAGTGCTACATGGCTGCGGAACGTCATGCAACGCCGTGGACTGTGGACGGGGAACCAGCACTTTCCCCATGCTTCCACCCCTCGCTTTCCCAGTTCTACATCCCTGGTCTAGAGAGCAGACTCAGTTAGTATTGCTATATATTGGCAAAAAGCAACAGCGGCTCGAGAGAATGCTGCCGATTGGTAACCATTCACCACCAACGCAAGAGCATTATCTATCCCCACGTTCGAAATCAGAGAACAAAAGCAGGCCCGTCTGAGCCAAGCCCGGCGCCTTCTGGTCTTGAGAGCTCTGCAGTGTTGTTTGATCATCAGTAGAGTCAGGATTTTTGTACATAGAAGTAAAAACCTCAAAATATCTACTAAATATGTAATTAAAAATTGCACAGAGAGTTAAAAATTGTTACTCCCTCTGTTCCAAAATATGGCATAGAAAGATATCCTTTATTCCGTTCCAAAATATGGTACGGATTTGTTAAAGTCCTCAGTAATACAATGTAACTTTTAATACATCTTCTGCATACTTATTTGTTTGATAAATTAACATAAGAAAAACAATAAATTAGGTACATTTCATTCTGCGTGATGTCAAATTAATAAAAGAAAAAAAATAAACATTGTCTTGAGAGAGCCAAATTAATATAAAAACTGCAGTAAATTAGAACCGATTTTTATATTACAATTGTGCCTTAGATGTTCTATTCAAAATTGGCTGGGTTGATGTTACATTTTCTGTAACAGGAACACCAGAACAGGTTCCCCATTTGATTTCTGTTCATAATGAATTATTTATTCCTGGTTGAGTGTAAGTGAAGGCCCTACGGCCTTAACTCTTCCAGGTTAAATAAAGCCATTATTATTATTATTATTATTATTATTATTATTATTATATAGTTTCACGCATTACAGAAGACTAGAAACATTCACAACTGCACTGTCTGATAGTCCCTTCACTACTGAACAGAATACCACACCGCGAAACATTTCGTGCGTGCATGCGCAATAATCAAACTTTTATTGTTTGTTACTATACCATATTTTGGAACGGAGGGATTATTTAGTTAAAAAAATATTTTTATTTTAAATAAAGATGAATAGGAAGAGTAATTTCATACAAATTAAACATATCTAACAGCATATCTAACATTAGTGCGACCGTTAATGGAATACGGAACTACGTGTTGGGATCCCTATAGAATATATCAGATAAATTCCTTAGAAAGAATCCAGTATAGGGCAGCTAAATTTGTTAAAGGTAAAAGAGAAGATGGGAACGATACGATAAAAGAACTTAAATGGGAAACTTTGGAAAACAGACGTAGGAAAACTAGATTAACATCATTGTATAGAGCACATCTAGGTCAGAAAGCATGGGTAGACATAACGGCTCGGTTAGAAAAGCCAACGTACTATGGTAGGAACGATCATGATTTTAAAATCAAATTTAGGAAACAGAAAACGGATGTAGGTAAATTCTCATTTTTAAATAGAACATAAATGATTGGAATGACCTACCTGCAGCGGTCTTTGAGGGCTGTCCTTCCTTAAGGAGATTCAAGAATAATTTAAAGAGTTGTGTATAAAGTGAAAATTAAAATTAAGGTGACATGCAACATTTAATATTTTAAGGTGACATGTATTTATCTAGCCTTACGAGTTTACTTCCTTGGTTTGAATTGTAAATTATTTAAAAATAGCGTGTAAGAAGGCCTTAGACTAGAAATGTTTAGTTTAAATGTAGTTCTGTTTATAAGTATGCATAAGAATGCAATTATTTGACTTATTTGAACTGTTGTATCAGTGAAGCGAGGTGAGTCAGTGAAGTTATGGTTTTACAGTGCAGTGAACAGTTCCGATCAGTGATAATTTATAGCGTCAATGAAATGTGTTCTATAGTGTCAGTGAAATGTGTTACAGAGTGTCAGTGAAATGTGTGCTAAAGTGTCAGTGAAATGCGTCATAGTGCCACTACAGGGAATGAGATGAGAGTAAAGTGAAAGACTATTGAAACTTATGTAGGACCTATACATAATTATGTAGGTTGTGTTGTAAAATTAGGTGTTTTATTTTATGTTTTACTATTATTGTGTTAAATTGTAGTGTGTATTCTTATTGTATTGTGTATAAAATTGTATATGTGTTGTAAATTGTATTATGTATTGTAAATTTTATTGTGTATTGCTTATCATTTTAACTGTGTATTGTTAATATTATATATACCACTGCCACCGGGTGCTTGCCCACTTGCAGTGTAAATAAATACATACATGCATGTCACATTATAGCTTTTGGTGCCATTCTAAAGTTAATGAAGGCATGAAGCACAATGTTCTGAAAGATATTTCTCCATATTTTCAGGAGTTAAATTCCGTCGGCGATCAGACAGCATGTTCTTTACAACGAAAACGATCAATCGATATCGCATGAGGTTACTAGTGGATATTTAAACAAATTCATAGGCTATAGCTGACAGTAATATCTTCATGCGGGTTCCGCGTTTCTCGACTGAGGATCTGACCAATTAAATAAACTGGCGTAATCCCGATTTCTTTCAACGACTGCTTCGAATTTTTTACAACTTGCTTACTTGCAGTTCCACGGACAGCACTGAGTTTATTCTTTGCGCCACAGATGATGTTCATCGATAACATGAGCGAAAGTCCGTTAGTTTCAAACTTTTCGATGCTTTTGGAAATCCAGCTAAAGTTACAGTCGATATATGCCACTTTATATGCAATTTTAGAATTATGTAAGAGATGTTGCGAAGCAATGAAGTGAATACTGGAATAAAAGGTAAAGTCACTGTCCTATGTAACAAAAAATACTTCCTCCAGTTCCAGGAAATACCCCAGATTCTCGCCCTTTCCTACTTCTCTGTAAACACCAGCTAACAAAACACAAAGATAAAAGTTGAGCTGCCTTCAAGCGGTGCAGTAAGATGAGGTCGTTATGTAGCGAGACCTTTCAATCACCTAGGTTTTTCCTGAGTTTAAAACAAAGTTCAAGAGGCAGGATTAGCAGGGAAATATGAGGTTAGGCCTGAGTGATTATCCTGACCTGAATGCTGAAATATGTAGCTTTTCTCATTAAGTACTGAACACTTTGAATTCAAAATTGTATAAACATTTTTATAATTTCGTTTTAATTTATGCTGAAATATTAATAACTAGACAGTGGATGCGGGATGACTTATCGTTGAATGTAGGTGCACATTTACTATATGTTACATTTTTTTTCATTCAGATCATTGATTCAACAGGTTTTAAACGTAAACAGACGACGTCAACATGCTACTGTATCTCCGTACAGTCAGAAGGAAAAAAAAATGACGTACTGTAGCACATACCTTGCAAGGTTCAGTCCTCGTCATCATTGATGGAATTACCAGTGTTGCAGTAAACGACGATATATTCTCATAAGTTGTCGAAGCTGAATCGTCTTCGCCTATCGCTTAAACAGTTTTTGTATCGTGAGAATTTCTGAAGAAAACTTCTAAAATGGGGATCACTCAATTTCTTTAGAGGAATATTTGCACTGAGCATGAGGTTGCACATGTCTTTGCAAAACGTTTCGTTTAGACCTGCACAACTAAATGATGATGATGATGATGATGATGATGATGATGTAGATGGTTCCTCAGATTTCATTTCAATGCATTTCCTGTGCGATGTACTGTTGCAATATTTCTCTATAGCCTGAGTTGTTCTGGTTTTTATTTCAATTTTACATACATTACACACGATATTGTCTTCGTTAATACATAAAATGTCACTCCCATACTTAATTGTACTTCGTATCTCTGAGCGAATTGAACGTTTTGCCTTCGACATTATGAATGGATCAGCACCACACTGTTCAACGCATGCTAAATACTTGAGCAGGATAACACAACTGCACACATTGCGTTGCAATGTTACTATGAACGAACCGGAGTTCCTTCGTTCTGTACGCTGCTGTACTCGCCAGGTACACAAAAGACGGACGACGCGGCACGTGCCATATACTCCGATACGAAACAACTTCACTTTTCCTTAAGTCATCCCGCATACACTGTCTATTAAGAACTTTCTTTACAAGACGCTTAATTAAAATACATTGGCATGGATGTTAATTTTATGTAAAAATATGTAATTATCTTGTAAATATGTAGTATTTTGCGAAATATGTAAAAATATGTATTATTAAAATAAAATATAATGGTCTTAGTAGCCTAATTTGCCAACATTGAGTTTTCTACCTAATTCTAAGCATTTTTGTTATATTCATATGTCTAAATATCGTATAGCCTACCTTTCAATGCTGCCGACATTCAACTTCCTATAAGAAAACGGAGTCTATATCATATATAGTCTTTACAGGTTGTCTTGGATAATCTCGAATACGTGTCAATTTGTGAACACTATGGTCAATGGCTGAATTCAAAGCACTCGCCACTAAAAGAAATAATATCGAGAGATATGTGCCGAGCTGTACTTAACGGTTGAAGTGCAACCTAAACACTACGATTGTGAATCCAAAACCTGTATGGGGCATGGATAGGTTGTCCAATGTCTACGGTCGTTTAAGACTTGGAGTCGTGCTGACTTCATGCCGCGGGGGTTTCTTCGAGAAAATTTCAGACCAGAGTCCATTACTGGTCTGTGGATTTCCATCAAATTATCAACAGTAATCTCACTACAGGTTTTGACTTGTATAGAGAAAATCAAAACTCAAGTGGGATTTAATTGACTATTACACGATTAGAAGAAAGTATGTAAAGATTAGAAGTAATGAAGTACTCTAATACAATAAAATATTAATTGATTTACGAAAATACTGAACTGTGTCCAAATATATTACTGTACCATCTTAACGTTACAAATATTCCGTTAGATGGGAGTAGTATGTTATGATTAAGTGTTTTCTTGTTATCAGTTATGCCAACTATAGAATCTTCATTGAACTCTATGGACGGTTACTAGACAAGAAGGCTTTGTTGATTCAGTTTCATTTTTATTAAAACAGTTGCATTCCACTTCAATTATCCGAATCCCAGTAATCAACCTCACTTGACAGATGATTTCCAATAAATCTTATTATTAAACAATCTCTGATACGTGACTATCCATAATATCATACAGCAGGAGCTTAACCTCAATGCGATATTTACTACATGAAATAGTTAAGTATTATGTAAACGAGGACCTAAAATTTAAATATAAATATGTCTGTTGTAAAAGATAATTGGATGAATAGCCTATAGCAGCTGGGGCGATTTATATACACTTGTTTAATATAGAGTTAAAAACGAGTATTTCAAACTTAGCAATTAAAGACCCTTGATTTTTTTTATTTATTTGGGTTATTTTACGACGCTGTATCAACATCTAGGTTATTTAGCGTCCGAATGAAATGAATGTGATAATGCTGGTGAAATGAGTCCGGGGTGCAGCACCGAAAATTACCCAGCATTTGCTCGTATTGGGTTGAGGGAAAACCCCGGAAAAAATCTCAACTAGGTAACTTGTCCCGACCGAGATTCAAACCCGGGCCACCTGGTTTCGCGGCCAGACGCGCTGACCATTACTCCACAAGTGTGGACCAAGACCCTCGAATGTTTAAAATAAATGCGATAGTGTGAAAACTTCCACTAAAACCAGAAGTAAGTGTAAGTTAAACCAATATAAATTGAATAGTTATGTGATAGAAAATTAGTTATTAAATTGTATATTTATTGTGTATAATCACTATTTGTGCATATGTCAGTTTTAATTATTAAGTTTATGTACTTTTGAACTATTAATTAATAAATACATTCAATCATACAGCAGAAGCTGTAACATAACCTAAATAATATAAACAGGTGTTAGAAAAGTTCTAATTAGGGATGATGAAATAAATTAGATAAGTTTTAATTAAGGATGATGAAATAAAAAATAGATATGAATAATTTTAAAAGGAACCATTATTGAAAGTACAATTATCAAATTTGAATATTTTAGTGATTGGTGGTTCAGTTGATGTTGTATTGGACGTGTGCGTAAAAGAAGTGGAATTCTTTGATGTACAGACCGATTATTTAGTCCTGACAGCTCGACGACGCGAAAGAGGGGAAGTAATAGAAGTAGTGGGGAGAGCTACGGAGTAGAGATATTGGCGAGCGGTCAGTAAAGGAATGCAGTGCACTTAACTGTACTGGAAACATACAGCTCTACCTCACGCATGAGATCCGATCGCAATGAAGGCAAGCGACTGACTAACCCCAACACTCCTTGGCGTAACTAAATGGACTCTCCTGACCCAGGCGCACATTGTCAGCGACTATCAGGACTAAATAATCGTACTGTAGCTACATGGTGTATTACTCAACTTATTCAGAATTTCCAAATGGTGCTCTTCATTATTTGCAAATAGGGTTTCAGGGATGATGCACTGCTATGACCAGTGATCTTTATTAATTCTTGTTCTTAAATGCCAATGCGAGTCATATATGAAACTGCTATGCATCGACTGGAGTGGTTTGTAATTTTCTGTTTTTTGACGTCCAGACCAGTGCAGTTTCAAATGTTGGCAAACAAAGAAACAAATACTAGGGTAGTGATAAAAACAAACAAATGCTAGGGAAGCGATAACATTAAACAAATGCTAGGGAAGCAATAAAGTTATGCGATAAGCAGTCATGATTGATTGAAAGACGTCCTTTCGTATCGTTTTATTGGTCAAAAGTAGTATGATGTATGATGTAGACTAGTTAGAGTGTAAGGGCCGTATTCATAGACATTCTTAGCGCGGGCTTCCGGTGGATGATCAGCGAACTAACGTTTTTCGTATTCATAAACCAGTGTTAGCGATATGATAGGCTATGATATGAATCGTGTACAAGTAACCAGTCGATAGCCGGGGCTAGTTTAGCACGCTCGTAGCGCGGGCTAGCGAAATGTCTATGGATAGCACCCTAATAGTCTAAATATTTTTTTCAGCGTCATAATGCTTTCTCTGTACTTAGTGTACGAATATTATACGTTTGAATTAGACAAAGGCCCACAACTGGTTGTATACCTGAGGAAAAGGAAGGAGATACAAAGAAAACGAATTCGTAATATCCTCCAGGAACAAGTATGTCGATATCTGGAATGTAGGAACGTTTATTTCCCCCAAAATATCGAAATGAAATTTCTTGAGCAACATGATATTCCCTCCACATTTCGTGTAGCGAGAAAATAACACCGTAACAATTGTCATAGCAAGGTGTTACAGTTAAACGTCAGCTCCGAAAGAGTTGAGTGTAATGGCTGGAACTACTTGCATAATATCTTTCATTGTAGTTGTACTACTGGATTACAGCAATAAAACCAAACGCTGTAGAAGTTACGGCATTGTACATAATAACCAGATTTCTTAGCTTTTTATTCGCTTCTCTTTCTGCATTTTTCCTGTTTCTCTCTCCCTCTTTGCAATGCCCGCGAGAGATCGTTTACAATGTAGCAAGGAAAGAGAACGACAGATTAGAGTAAACCGGTTTCTGAACTCAACCGAAACGGAAGGGACAGCATTCAGAAAGCATAAATACACTGCCACAGTCTCCCTCTGCAGAGGTGTGGACACGCCTCCTAACAGGGTGTGGGAGACAGGTATTCACTTTCATTGGGGGAATGGGTTTTTGAAAATAAAGAGATCCTATTCTAAATTAATTAACCGAAAATACAATGTGCAATATTCTGAAAAGGTGCTAAAAATCTCTTCAATGACTTTTTAGTCTATGGAAAAAGATGCGTTTCACTAATGAGAGAAAAATAGAAACATGAAGCAATAAAAATATAGTTTCGGAAAACGTATTATGTGTCTTTCACGTGTTAAATTTTATATTACCTTGTTAACATGTTTCGGCCTTCTATTGGCCATCTTCAGAACTGATTGTTGCTGGTCTTGGCGCCTCTTGTTTTATTTCCTGTGGGGGTGTGTTTGTGTAATGTAATGTGGAGTCAAAGAGAGTGTGTGTTCTGAAATTGAGTTGTGTGTTGAGAATTTCATTTGGGTGTGTTTTTGTGTGTCTGTGTATTTCGTATGTTCTAGTGTGTTTAGTTTATGGCTTTTTGTTTGGATGTGTAGAATTTCCATGTCTGTGTTAATGTCTCTGTAGGTGTGGTTAGCATTTGAGAAGTATTCTGCATATATGGAAGTGTTTTGTAATTTTATTATATCTGTGATGTGTTCTTTGTAACGTGTTTGAAATCATCTGCCTGTCTGTCCTATGTGGAAGGTGTTGCAGGTGTTACATTTGAGTTTGTATACATCTGTGTGGTTGTATTTGTTTGTTTGTGTTGTTTGTATGTTGAGATGTTTTTGTGAGTATTATTTGTTCTGTATGCGATGTTGTAATTTAATTTCTTGAATGAGGTTGCAATCTTGTGTGTGTTTTTGTTTTCGTATGTTAGTGTGATGTATTTTTTGTGTTCTTGTGTTTGTTGTATTCTTATGTTTTTTGTGATTATGTTTTGTCTTTCTTATTATGTTGTCTATTATGTTGGAGTTGTATCCGTTTTCTTGTGCTATGTATTTGATTGTGTTTAGCTCTTCTCTTCAATGTTGGTCCATTGGTATGTTCAGTAGTCTCTGTACCATTGTTCGGAATGCAGCTTGTTTGTGTTGTGTTGGGTGATTGGATGTGTTGTGTATGTGTGTTGTTGGTTTTCTGTAGACTTTGAATATGTGTTTGTTGTCTACTTTTGTTATTGTGATGTCTAGAAAATTTATGGATTTGTTGTTTTCAATTTCTAATGTGTAGTGTAGCTTAGGGTGTATTTTGTTTACGTGTTGATGCAGGTATTGGATTTGTCTTTTGTTTCCTTTGTATAGTATTAGTATGTCATCTACGTATCTGTGCCAATATATGATGATGTCGGCGTGTTTGTTATCTGTGTTTAGTATGTACGTCTGTTCTATGTGGTGTATGAATATTTCTGCTAGTATGCTGGAAATGGGCGATCCCATGGGTAGGCAGGCCTTCGGTTTGAGTGTAATATTTGTTATTGTACGTGAAGTAGTTTTGTTTTATGATTACACAATACAAACACACCCCCACAGGAAAAAAACCAAAGGCGCCAAGACCAGCAACAACCAGTTCTGAAGATGGCCAATAGCAGGCCGAAACATGCTAACAAGGTAATACAAAATTTAACATGTGAAAGACACATAATATGTTTTCCGAAGTGATATAGTGTTAAAAGTTGTGTAATCAAGATATATAAAAATATAGTTTTCAAGGCTTACCTTTTAATGAGACTTTGCGCAAAAAAATACCGATACTGAAATTCATGAAAAGCTGAAAATCCTAACACCGCAGTTGAGATAATGCGATACATGTCAAAATAGAAATCATGAAAGGATAGGCAAATAACATCGTCTATCAATTAGCTTGTAGGTATCTTGTCGAAGAGATATCGTACGTCCGAGAAAATAATGAAAATACAATATCGAGAGAATCTTGAGATTTGCTTCTAAGCCTGTGAGTTATGTTGACAACTAAAATGGAATATAGATCAAACTAAAAATCCTTCCGAGCAATGTCTTCAATATTGCAATAGCCATTGATAAGCCCTTCCAAATTTAGCCACAGCGAAGTAAGAAATATGACGATGCTTACCTATTTACCAAAGTGTCAATTAAAACATAGTTGCTACGAATATAGAGAGTTTTCGTAACCTGGTCGCCCGCTAAACGTATAACGCTATGCTGACGTCATTGATGAAAAAACCAATTAGAGGCATTCATCTCACGTTATTTCAATAGTAAAACCCGCTATCTCTAGCCGAATAATGTGGACGTGAATGAAGTTTACTGTAGGCCTAATGCGGTGTTAAAACACGGCATCTCGTTTGAAATTTACCACTGTGGATGATATTCATCTACTTAGAATAGCTTAAATGGATAAATTATTTAATCAGAAATACAAGAAGGGTCAGAAAAGAATATTTCGTTGAGGCTTCAAACAGATAAAATGTTAAGTCGTGACTACTTCGCCAAACGAAAACGCACCTTTATTTAACTCGCCGTAACTTGGACACCAGTAAATATTTTGAGGAGCGACCACTTTTAAAAGTAATTTCCATCCTTTGTCAACGTTTTTCTCACTCTGACCCCCATCTAACGCGAAAAACAAAAAAAGTTTACCGCTCATCAACTTTTGAAAGCGTAAATGTCTATTCTGAACAGATCACATCGAAGTTAATATTTTTGTTCTTAATTATCAGAAAAGATTTTGATTTCAAATTTTTTTCTATGCCTTCTTCAGACATTGAGCTATCGATTAAAAAAATTACAGGGCGATTGATTATCATGTAATAAATGTTAATGGAGCGAGAAATACCGTATAAGTTCTTAATGATTATTTTCGAAGTTTTACGTACGTTAACATATGTCACCAAATACGTCACTACTGACCGGAACAGCGTTAGACGTTTAGCGGGCGAAAACTGTCTAATATTCCGCAATTTTCCGCATTACAGAATGTCTATCTGAGAAAATAACAATTGGTAAACAGGCAAATTGACAGACATAAATAAAAAGAAAGACAGACACACAGAGACAAGTAGATAAACACAGAGATAGACAGTCTTTTCAGACCATGTCAGATCATCTCAGGTCAGTTTTGGTTAGTTAGGTTAGGTTAAGTTAGACATAGATTTCCAGGCAAGCAAGCAAACATACATACAAACCACACGGACGAACGGACGGACGGACGGACGGACAGACAGACAGACAGACAGACAGACAGAGAGAGACAGGCGGGCAGATACACACACAAGTAGACAAACAAACAGATAACGTGTCCTACATCGATGAAAATTTGCATTTCATTTCAGTTCTTGTGAACTGGATAAAGATATTAATCTACAGTGCACATTACTCTAGTGCTCAGACTCTGTCTTGAAACAAGAACTTTACACATTGATGCCCTAGTAGTAAAGTAATTGCAATAGGATTTGTTAACTAAAGTAACCTACCTGCATTAAGGTTCCTCAACTAGATTTCCCGCTTTAGCGTTGTTGTGAAGAAAGACGTAGGCCTACAGGGTGTTGTTTCATACTCCAATATTATGCTCGTCACCTACCTGAAAAAAAGAATATTAAGTTACATGTGAGAAAATGTGGCAAGCTTAAATTTCAGTTTCAAAGAAAAAAAAAATTCTTTTCTGTGGGTAAAATAATGTTAAGTGAGACAAAACAAAATTCACAAGACTTATATGAGTATAGTGAAATGTGGTGTTGTAACAGAGTGGAATGACATGAAGATGAGTGAAGCCGAGTAGAGTGGAGGAGGTAAGATGAAAGAAACAGAGTATTCTTTTTTACTTGGTTATGTAACGTCGCTGTATCAACTATTGTACTAAGTTATTTTGCGTCGAGGAATTGGTGATATCGAGGTGGTATTTTACGAGATGAAGCCGAGGATTCGTCATAGATTATCTGACATTCGTTTTACGGTTGGGGAAAACCTCGGAAAAAACCCAACCAGGTAATCAGCCCAAGCGGGAGTCGAATCCATACCCAAGAGCAAATCCGGATCGGCAGGCAAGCGCCTCAGCCGACTGAGCTACGCTGGTGGTCGAAACAGAGTAAACTACGGCAGAAAAGAAAGAGTAAAGGCAAGACAAGTAAGATATTGTAAAATAAGATGTGAAAAGGAAGTAGGACCTATGTCACGTTAAGACAAAGCGAGACAAGAAATGTCGAGGAAAAGCAAGAAAAGTTAAGAAAAACTAATACATTACAATATAAAGAAAGATAAGACGAAATAAAGAGTCGCAGCACAAGGCTACATGAGACAAGTAGAGAAGTGTCGGAAATCAAAGAGAAGATAAGACAGTACAAGACAAAGCAAAAGAAAATAATATATGACAAAACAAGAAAAGATAGGTCTATACCAAGACGGGAAAAGAAAGAGAAAGTATCGTAAAGTGAAACAAACCGAGTCAAGACAGGCTAAGAGAAATTGAGACAAGAGAAAATAATGTGAGATAAGTTGAGGCCAGAAAAGACAGCCAAGAAAAGGTCAGGAAAATAGGACAGGACAAGACAAAAGTCGAGGCAAGACAGTACAAGAAAACGGTGAGGTTCTGTGAAACAAGATGTGATAAGATTAGCCTAAACATGATGGGAAGAGGCAAGGCGAGAGAAAGCAAGGTACAATATGTCACCATAGGACATGAAAAGGTAAGATAAGGCATAAGCAAATAGTAAATAGTGTAAGAGAGGACAAGAGAATTTACAAGGTAAGACAAGATGTTGTAGTAAGTTATTTTACGACGCTTTATCAACAGCTCAGGTTATTTAGCGTCTGAATGAGATGGTGATAATGCCGGTGAAATAAGTCCTGGGTCCAGCACCAAAAGATACCCAGCATTTGCTCATATTGGATTGAGGGAAAACCCGGAGAAAACCTCAACCAGGCAACTTGCCCCGATCGGGAATCGAACCTGGCCCACCTGGTTTCGCTGCCAGACACGCTAACCGTTATTCCACAGGTGTGGACGTAAGACAAGAAAATACACATTGAGGTAAGATAAGACAAAGCACAAGACCCCGGCCACCACTTAGTCACTCGTAATGAGTGCACCTCTGTACTTGTGGTTGGACATTGTGTCTACTGTCACACATATTGTGACACGGTACACGAGGGTAGGCCAACAAAGGGGAACACAATAGGTAGAACTTAAACATGAGAGGGTTTGAATCCGGCATCGGAACTTGAATCCGGTATGTCTTAAGGAACAAATCGCCACCACGTAAAGCTGGAAACCCGGGTTCGAGTCCCGGTGTCGGAGGGAATTTTTCTTTGTTCTACCTATTCTTCACCATATGGAAACGCAGAATTACTGCACTGAAACTCCATACTATGTACTTCGGTATATTATAATAAGACAAAGCAAAGCAAGAAAAAGTAAGATAAAAAAAGCAAAACAAGAGAAGTAGTGGCAAAAAAAAATAGCAAGACACTTTATATAATGTGAACTAAAGTACGATGAGTAGAGACCGGGTTTTAAAGGGAATCCTTTTTTTATTTCAACACGAAACATGAAATAATTAATTACGATGTTCAAAACTATCTTCCACCGACAAAATTATGTGGTTTTGACTTCTCCTTTTTTTCATTTTTTAGTCCATATTCCCTTTTTTCCCCTTTTTTAAAAACATCTCTTATTTTGGTCCTTTTTTTGACAGAATATCGCAAACATTTAGATAGTTTTCCTATATTTTTCCGATAGGCCTATAATTCCTAAGCAAACGAAAATAAATATCGTTCTTCTTCTGATTCCAGACATAGAAAAATTAATAAAGTGTGCTGATTTATAGTTCAGGATAAAAAGAAAATTTTCACCTCTGGTTTCAGTTGATGTTGAGCGGTCATTTTCTGTTTATAAAGACATTCTGCATTCGAAGAGGCAGAATCATATTGAAATGTTGAATGTGATCAAATACAACACTTTCCTTATGTTCTGAAGCGATAAATATAAGGTTGTATGTGCTATGTGTATCCATGAATGCGCTGAAGTGTGTTAAAATAGCACCCTTTTGAGGGAATAATATAGTCCTTTTTGAAGCCCTTTTCTGACCATATCAAATACAACACTTTCCTTACGTTGTGGAAAGATACAACACTTTCCTTATGTTCTGAAGCGATAAATATAAGCTTGTGTGTGCTATGTATATCCATGAATGTGCTGAAGTGTGGTAAAATAGCACCCTTTTGAGGGAATAATATAGTCCTTTTTGAAGTCCTTTTTTGACCATATCAAATACAACACTTTCCTTACGTTGTGAACAGATACAACACTTTCCTTATGTTCTGACGCGATAAATATAAGCTTGTGTGTGCTATGTTTATCCATGAATGTGCTGAAGGAATAATATAGTCCTTTTTGATCATATCAAATACAACACTTTCCTTACATTGTGAAAAGATACAACACTTTCCTTACGTTGTGAAGAGATAAATGTAAGATTGTGTGTGTCATGTATTTCCATGAATGTGCTGAAGTGTGTTTTGGGGAGTAATATAGTTCTTTTTCAAGTCCTTATTTTTGGCTATAACTTCCCCCTTTTTCTTTTGTCCTTTTTTGATGAAAAATTTTCCCTTTAAAATCCGGTCTCTAACGATGAAGTAAGATAACACAAGTTAAGGTAACTCTTGAACGCTTTTGACTTACACATATTAAGAAGTTGAACGGCATGATGAGATGCAATGAAGAAGCGGTAGTGGAATGGGACTGTTTGGGGAATCAAATCGTATCTGCGAAAGGTTAACCACGACCCGTATACGGTGCTATCAGCTGGACTGAAAGTTGTGTATAAAGCGGGAAAGTCTCGCTACACCCCTCCGAACAAGTGACAGAATTATAGTGTTTTACAGTGTAATACTCTTGAGC
This sequence comes from Periplaneta americana, assembly GCF_040183065.1. Classification (NCBI taxonomy): domain Eukaryota; kingdom Metazoa; phylum Arthropoda; class Insecta; order Blattodea; family Blattidae; genus Periplaneta; species Periplaneta americana. The sequence goes on along the minus strand of NC_091127.1, from coordinate 106,717,476 downwards.
TGAGTACCAGCACATTCACACTCGCCGAGCATTGCAATAACTACCGGTTAAAGACGCCACCCCTGCTCGAGAGGGTTGCGTTATTGTGAGGAGATGCATAAGACATAAAAAGCAACAACGCTCCGCGCTGCTACAAAGGTGATTTACTGGTCGGAGTGATACGAGATGGGGGAAGCTGTGAACAGAGGCGTGCAGTCTCCCCTCTCCCACTTAATTCTTCATACTTCACTGTCTTTCCCTACGTCTTTCTTCTTTTTTGTTTTATGTTCTTTCATTCAATTCGCTTCCTTCCTTTCTCTGATTCTTTCTTTCCTTGGTTCTTTGCTGTACTTTCTCTTGATATCTATCTATTTATTTAGTTCGTTAGCTTTTCTATTCTTTGGGTGTTATTATGTTCTTTCGCTCTTTATTTTCCTTATTTATTCGTTAATTATATCTGTATTTCGTTTTATTTCTTTTCGTTTGATATTCCTTCTGTTATTACTTACTTACAAATGGCATTTAAGGAACCCGAAGGTTCATTGCCGCCCTCACATAAGCCCGCCATCGGTCCCTATCCTGTGCAACATTAATTCACTCTCTATAATCATATCCCATCTCCCTCAAATCCATTTTCATATTATCCTCCCATCTACGTCTCGGTCGACCTGGTTGGCGAGTTGGTATAGCGCTGGCCTTCTATGCCCAAGGTTGCGGGTTCGATCCCGGGCCAGGTCGATGGCATTTAAGTGTTCTTAAATGCGACAGCCTCATGTCAGTAGATTTACTGGCATGTAGAAACTCCTGCGGGACAAAATTCCGGCACATCCGGCGACGCTGATATAATCTCTGCAGTTGCGAGCGTCCTTCCGGCCTCCCAACTAACACTCTATATGCATTTCTGGATTCGCCCATACGTGCTACATGCCCTGCCCATCTCAAACTTCTGGATTTAACGTTCCTAATTATGTCAGGTGAAGAATACAATACGTGAAGTTCTGCGTTGTGTAATTTTCTTCATTTCTTATTGTAGGGATTCGTAACATGCTATTTTTTACGGTGATGGGTTGTTAGCCCTTCGCCCAACCCCCAAGCTGGAGGACCACCCCTTATCGGCTGTCCAAGACTGCTTATTCTCCTGTAGGAGAGAGAAAGAGATACGAAGAAGAATATGTTTGGCATGGAAAACATTTTGGAGCTTGAAATTCATCAGCATCAAACTGAAATTTGAAGTTCTGGAAACCTGCGTAATCCCAGTAATGTTGTACGGATACCAAGTTTAGTCTCTGACAGAGCAACAGAAAAACCTGCTTCGAGTGTGCCAGAGGAAAATGGAAAGAAAAGTTCTCCAGCTGAGACTGCCAGACAGGATAAGAAACACCGACATCCCAATAAAAAGCGGTATGCAGGATGCAGTGAGGCTGGCGCAACGTCTCAAATGGAAATGGGGAGGACACGTGAGTAGAATGGACTGCAGCAGGTGAACGTATGCCTCGACCATGTGGGACCCACGCATTGGGAAAAGAAGCAGAAGACGTCCAAGGAGAAGGTGGTCGGACGTATTCCGAGAGTAACTGAAGCGCAGTGGACGAGAACAGCGAGAGACAGGCAGGCATGGAAAAGACTGGAAGAAATTACGAACACTATGTGAACTGTGTATAGTTGTGTATTGTTTTTATAGTTATTTTTGTGTCCGTTAGTTTGGATAGTTTGAGTCCGTGTATAGTTATATAGTTCATGTATTTAGTTAGTATAAATTTTGTGTTCAATTGTATTCAATTGTATGGTTTTTGTGTGTTTAGATAGTCTGTGTATTTAGACTGTATAATTTATGTGTGTTTAGTTTGTGTGTGAGTTTAGACTGTATATGTGTTCAGTTTGTAAATTTTTTTGTGTGTTTAGTGTGGATAGTTGTGTGTTCAGATTATAATTAATGTGTTTAGTTTGCATAGTTTTTTTGTGGAAGTTTAGTTTGCATAATTTATGTGTTTAGTCTATATAGTTTTTCGTGTTTAGCTTATATAGTTTATTTATGTGTTTAGTTTGTAAGTGTATAGTGTAAGCTCTCTTGGACTGGCTCCCCAAGTGTAGTAGACCTTCAGCTCACCCTACACTCCTGTAGGAGGCCGTTGCCCTTATGGAATTTCAAGCTTTTCGTATTTCGTATTTTTTAATTCTTATTTTCAGTCGTTTACTATTTATTTATTTATTTACTACTTTTTTGTCATATTCTTTGTATCTAGGTTTCACTTTTCCTTGTTGTCTTTATGGGATACTACTATTTGCCCCTTTTATTCATTATTTTCTTTTTCTAAAAACTTTTCTTATGTTTGACATTTCATGTACAGTACACAGTGAAAACGTAAACAAAGTGCAGGTAACGTGTGAGGGGAGGACGAGCCGTACGATAAACACGAGGGATGCACAAGGTTTTAGTTACCAACATTTATGGTGGAGCATTAATTGAAATTATATTTTCCAAAAACACACAAAACAAAAGAACACAAATTGCATAACGTTATCTTATACAGCTTGATTCAGGGATTTTGGCCCCTGCAAAAAGTAAATAGATAGACTAACAGCTGGTTACTCATCACGACTGACAGTCATAACAGATAACACTTCCTTCTTATCATGTCGAGGTACACTCCGTCTTCAAACACAATATTCTTCCATACGTCCCGTTACTAACCACTACGTCTGTTGACTAAACAATGTCATGATGACTTATATTTTCTTGACATGAGTGTCCCTCAGCTTCGAGCATAGATATTACTTTCATTCTTCCTCTTTCCTCTTCCCCTGCTATGCACATTTGTGATTAAATTTCTTTCTTATGACGCAACACACAGCTCGCTCATCAGCCATACAACCAAGGACAGGGGCCATTAACGCTGAATTGAGCTGTAGACATTTTTAACAAACAAGCAATTGTAACGTTGAAATAATTCAATATATATTTTGCTACTTATATGATACTGCATTCAAGCAGCATCTTTTACGGTCATGAATTTCATACTCTATATGACTAACATAATATCACCGTCTTCTCTGACCGAATTAAAAAAACTACAGTAAGTCTATATTGGTTTGAAGTGACAACACTATTTCCTAAACGTAATTATCCCTTCAATTTATTCAGGCACTGTACCTGACCATTTTTTATGTGAAGAGACTATCTTTAACTATAATAATACGAATAATTATAACAATAGTAGACTACATATATAATCAATAAATAACCTAGAACACTGGACAACAGCCAAAAACAGAAACGGAAACAAAATAAGCAATTTCTGACTAATTGTATACCGCTAATGACGAATATGACAGTAAAAATGGACGCAATGGTCTGGTTTTCAGTGTATAGCATATGTCTGGGATTACTCATTTCAAGAAAGAGCGTCAGCGGTTTCTCGGTCAAGGTTACAGAAAATCCCTTATACAGGAGAACAGGAGCTGTGGAGACAGATTTATGATCCTGAGGGATTTTGTTTGCTTGTAAAATACTGTTCCTTTTATTAGACACGACGTTATTGAGTGGAGACCGGTTTTCGTCTTTCCTTTGAAGTAAATCCATAAAATTTTTGTAGTGCTGTGCCTAACCCTTAAATTCACCAAGTATCCTATAGGATACAACAGGTTAATAGACTATAATATGCTATAATTTTAATAGAACAATAGAAAAAAATAGGTAGGAAAATTAAAATTTCACAATACTATAATATTGTACAACATACAAAATATGGACATTTCGATAGTTGTTTTCTTTACAGTTCGACATGGTTTAATAAACTTGTGTGAGAAATGAAATTCTGCCAATTTAAGACCAAAAGATAAATATATTAAATCAATATATCTGACCTCAGTTGGTTTACCCCTTCCAATGTGCTCCTTTAAAAGATCTTAAAGTGAAATTTCTATCTGATATTGACAAATTAATTCGCAGTGCTGTTAAGGAAATAACATTCCTACTGACACCCCGGATGCTATGTTGTATGCACCAAGAAGATTGCGAGGTTTAAAGCCCAGTGGGAAGCTTACCTTCTGCATTTAAATATTTGTCAAAGACTTTTACACGTTGATAACCCTCATGTAGCAGCCACTCGGAATCTTCCAAACGAAGTTGAACATTGCATCAAACAATTACCAAAATTACCTTCGATTGCTCTGAACGTATTTCTTCTCAAAAACTAAGAAAAGCATTGCGTGAAGATTCTTTTCATCAATGTAACAAATTGAAAAGTAAAGGTTTGGGAGTTGTTTCCTATTCTCACTGGAAGAAAGGTAATTCGTGGATCTCAACCAAAAAGGGACTTTCGAGCAGTCAGTGGACGCAAGCCATTAAGATGAACTGTAATACAATACCTGTACGTACTCTCCCTGGTAGAACTCTTGACTCAACCCGTTGCAGAAGATGCGATGAGCAAGAAACACTTCCTCACGTCTTGGGTTTCTGCCATCACGGAGAATTGCTCCGCATCAACAGACATAATACGGTTCATTCTCTCATCGCATCTTCAATCCGTCAGAATGCTTCCTATGAGGTTTATGAGGAGGTTGGTTGCGTCACTTCTGATGGCTCTACTAGACGTGCTGATATCATAATTGATCGGCAGAAGGATAAGGGTGTCATTCTTGATCCCACAATCCGTTTCGAGATGCACGAGCAACAGCCACAAGAGGTGTGTCGTGAAAAACAAGTCATATACAGTATGAGCCTTGTTGTCAGCATCTTGGAGCACAATACCACATCACACATTGGACAGTTTCTGGGCTCATGTTCGGTGCCCGTGGAACGATCCCACGAGAAACTTTAACTCAAATTAAACAATTTAAAATGTCTGATGCAACGATTGATGCCATAGGATCTCATATGTTAAAATCATCCTTAGCTATAATTAGTAATCATTTGTACCCAACAAACTTTTATTGTAAATTATTTCCTATGTTTTCGTATCATTTATCTTAATGTTTTCTTTTTCCATTAAAATTGTCACAGAATTGGTTTTAATGGTTATTCTTTATGAATCGATTAGTAGGCCGATCTATTCGAACCCTTATTTAGGGCGGCTTTTTTTTTTGTAAAAAATTATTATTAGTCTCTTCTGGCAGCAGACTCATTTTTAATTTTGCATAGTGATAAGCCATAAATATCCAACACACAACAGAACAATGGAGGCTATTTTTAGATGCTTCCACGCTGAGCCTTAAAGCTGTATTATTGCACAATGGAAACACTTTGCCTTTAGTTACAATTGACTACGCAGTCTATATGAAAGAAACATATCAAAATATGAGAGATATTTTAAATTATGACAGATTTAGAAGGCAAATATGTGGTGACTTAAAGGTGGTTGCGATTCTTCTTGGCTTACAACAAAGTTTTACAAAAAATTGCTGTTTCCTATGTGAAAGGGACAGCCGGGCTAAGACTTTGTACTACAAAAGGAAAGATTGGCCTCTTCGACAAATTTTGGAACCAGGAACGAAGAACATAAAGCAGCAGCCACTGATTGAATCTAGAAAAATTTTGCTCCCTACGTTACACATCAATGTGGGACTGATTAAAAATTTCGTAAAAAAATTGGAACGTGATAGACCAGCGTTCAGATATGTACACTCAAAATTTCCAAGGGTAAGTACAGATAAAATTAAAGAAGGAATTTTGATAGAACCCGAAGTCAAGAACTATTTTCAGATCAACATTTCGATAGACTTCTTACAAGAAAAGATGTTGCTTAGGAAACTTTCAGAACGATCGCCACAAATTTCCTAGGAACCGTTGTGCGCCAAACTATAAGGAAATAGTAGATAATGTTGCTCGTTTATCATCAAATGGGGTCCAATACGTCATTGAAGATACACTTTCTCCACTCTCATTAGGACTTTTTCCCTGAAAATTGTGGTGCAGTGCAGTTTCTGATGAAAATTGAGAGCGCTTTCACCAGACAATTTCAACATTCGAAAAACGATACCAGAGTAAATGGAGTACATCCATGTTAGCTGAATATTGCTGGTCTGTGGTGAGGGATGCTCCCAAGGTCCAGTATAGCAGACAAGCTAACAGGAGACGTCTGTAATATTGAGGTAAGCCCAGGCGAATATGTATAAATATAATACAAGTTTTTTCTCTTGATTTTTTCTCAAATTACAAGAAAACTAGACCACATCTGACAATTTCATTGCCATATTCATATTCAGCATGAAAAAATACATTGAATTCCAGTACGGTATTTTCATTTTCGTAACAGAAAAAAAAATTAAATTTTGTTGTCCATGTAATCAATAATTTTATCCACGTGTTAATAAACTCTTTTTTTTCAGTAGGTTATTTTACGACGCTTTATCAACATCTTACAAGCAAACATTCTGATAGGGGCAGATAAAAAAAATATTATTTTTTTCACCATGTTAATGTCAAAAGAAGTGCTTATATAAATTTTGGCCACTCGATCGCAATTACGAGGCCGTCCAGAAAGTGATTTTCCCTGGGGCCGTTTACAGAAAAAAGTACAATTGCATGAAAAGATTTATTGAAACAGATACAGCAATTGTTGCGCTATTTGTCAACATATCCCTGATTGGAATTGAGATATTTGTCATATCATGGAACATTAAACGTAAACAAACAAGAAGAAACCTTCTCGTCTCTTACAAACATCTCAACAAACAAACAGGGATGCACACATACGTATACATCGACATACGCCAGCGCAAAAACATTTCAACGGGAACTTCAAAACGACGCGTCAAAAGACGTAGGCTGTTTAACAAAAAGGGTTCCTTATTGTTAGATCTATCACCCCTTAGAGTTTGTCGCAGAAGTTTTGAATCACCCTGTATACAATAAATTGGGGTGGGGAAGGACAAGAAAGTTGAATATACTGTACATTAGACGGATGCATATATGTATGTTTTGCTGCGCATTAAAAAGTACAACATTATCTTGTCACAGTACTAAATCGAGTGTGTTGCTCAAAAACCTGTGATAGTACACTAATGAGTAGAAAATCTCAAAAGCATCGCTAAATAAATAAATACGTAATGAGATTGAAGGGTTCTAAAGGTGGGATCAAAATAGTACTTTTATTACGTACAACTCAATTCAAGAGTCAACGTCATTGGGTTACCGTGGTAACAGGTTTAACGTATATATACGTAGAACAGCGCTATAGAATGAGAACAATAGTTAGGGAAAACTTGACTGCACACCACTGATGTCAAGAAGCAATGCCAATACAGGCAGACAAACCTTCAGAACAGCAACGGGAAAGAGACGGAGAGTAACGTGGCAGATAAAGATGAAGACAAAAACACACCAGTCTAGAGTGAAATAGATATAGTACTACAGATAAATGAAAAGAGAAGATGAGTGTAATTCAGGAAGGGGGTGAGTTTGAAGACATGAAATTCCCAGAGAGGGACGACAACAAAAAAGGAAGGAGAAAGACTGAACCGTCTGTGGAAAAAAAAATGAGGAAGAGTGCGAGAGGAGTACAATAGATAGAAAATAATGCAAAATGATTATAGTTCATAAAAATACCTAAGAGCGGATAATTTATGCAAATGAAGACAAGTATATAGAACCGTGTATACCTCGTCATTACATTTCTTCGCCGTCTCTCAAGTGGTAGAGTTGTTGGTTACAACTCTAGTTAATCAGAGTTCGATTTCAGGGACACTTATCTTTTGTTCAGAGACAACGTGAGTGAATTTCCAGGCATTTTTTTTACCATTCTGTCGTCAAGAATAAGGAATTCCGTAGTATGTGACGGTGTAGTGTTATGACTTCAGAGCAAATAAACTAGCATTTAATGTTAATAAAACCAGTGTAATCAAATTTAGTACATGGGCCTAATAATAGTGCTCAGTTTTCTTCTTACAGCCTACTAGTTTAAGGGGTTAGGTATATCTTACAGCAGTAAAATTTCGTAAATATTCAACATTTTTTTCTTCCATTACTGTATCTTGTACAATAATGAACATTAGTATGTGTAAAACATTGTCCTTCTACTATAAGAAAAAAATATTTTTACGATAAAAAAAAATATATTTCTTTATTCAAAATTCAAAATGGTGGCAGTTCACTGTGCAGTGATGAAGTGTTTTCCTCATAACTCAAAAAACTACCCAACATTCTGCGATGAAATTTTTTGTGTGTATTTAAGCATGTCATATCTATAATATAATGCAAAATCACTTCTCTACCTCTTATAGATTGTTTGATAAAAAATAAATTCATTTAAAAAATGGTCAAATATCAGTAGAACAATTCTCTTCTAAAACAAAATTTAAAAAAATAAATATTATTCATTCAGGAATGTATTTGAAAGAGCATGATAATGTAAACATGAGTTTCAGGAATAAAATAAAAGAGAGAGAACTCGAAAAAGTTGAAAAGTTTATGAATTATGAGGAAAACGCTTCAACACTGCACAGTGAACTGCCATCATTTTTAATTTTGAAAAAAATAGGCTACCGGTTATATACAAATATTTTTTTTTTTTAATCGTAAAAATATTTTTTTCATATAGCAGGACAGTGATTTACACATCCCAATTTTCATTATTGTACAAAATTCAGTAATGAACGAAAAAAATGTTGAATATTTCCAAAATTTTACTGCTGTAAGCTCTTTACCTAACCCCTTAAATGCAAGGGATGTCAAAGAATTTATAACCACAAAATGTCTTTGTTTGAAATTGAATAATCACTTTAACTGGGAACACACATACAGACAGTATGGAGTTCTGCCAGTTATGCATTGAGATCCATATCTTTTATTGTTCATAAAAACACTTCAAAAATATTTTTGTTTCACAAAAAGAAAACAAAAAAACTGTAAGGATAATGACAGGTGTGAACAAAAGGATACTATGTAAAACGATTTGCCGAAATTTATAAGTATTAAACTTATATTCTTTCCCTGATGATATTTTGTATTAAACATCAAGATACATTTAGTGCTAGTCAAAACATTAATCTATACTAATAATAAATCTGTAGCCGAAATTTTTCTGGTAATTTTCGATTTTACAAAAATAATTTGTCCTAACATATATAATTAACCACCCTGAAACCGAAAATCGCATTTTTGAAATTTTTGTTTGTATGTCTGTCTGTATGTTTGTTACCTTTTCACGCGATAATGGTTGAACCGATTTATATGAAAATTGGAATATAAATTAAGTTCGTTGTAACTTAGATTTTAGGCTATATGGCATTCAAAATCCTTTATTTAAAAGGAGGGTTATAAGGGGGCCTGAATTAAATAAATCGAAATATCTCGCTTATTATTGATTTTTGTGAAAAATGTTACGTAACAAAAGTTTCTTTAAAAATGATTTCCGAGAAGTTGTATTCTTTACAAAATTTTGATAGGACTGATATTTAATGAGATAAATGAGTTTTAAAATTAAAATAACGCCATCTAAGTCGGTGCAATGAATTAAGAACAAATGACTTCGTCTATAAGGGGCGTTGGACAACAACAATCGAAAAAGGGGCCTTGGACATCAACAATCGAAAGTTATTAAACATAGCCTACAGAGAATATTTCTGTCTTTGTATGAAGTAATATCAGAAGCTAAATTAACCGATTTGTATAATTAATTATTATTTCACCATTGGAAAGTGTAGTTTCTCGAGATGGACATACTGCTATAATGTTATTGCAGTAACATCTTAGTAAATCGAGGACAGATAAGATTAAAATAGCTTCTTATGCACAGAAAATTTGATAGGCTATTTTGTACATTGGTTTTCTGTATTTCTTAAAATAATATTTATGTACACACTCATTTTAATCTCAGAGAATTAACGAACAACGAGAGTGTATTGATTTAGTATGCAGTAATAGTACGTTAGCTTAGCAATCCATTATTTTATAATTCAAATTTTAACTATGCTCAATCGAATCGTGTTAAAATACATAAAATAGACTATATATGCAATAAATGCAATGCAAAAAAAAGTTGGGTAATGAGCCAAGCAGATTGTGTTACGCTGTTGTAAAAGTTGTTCCCTGGATCAAACGTCCTATTTTAATTATGTAATTACTTTATATTTATTTCTAATAGGTGCAGCGGAGCGCACGGGTATGGCTAGTATTTTAATACAAGACACAGATAGGACTTCTATCTAAACCTTTGTTAGTGCCAGCTATAATAAAAAAAATGTATTGACTGTTTAAGTATTATGGTTTTCATTGCAATGCCTAATTTTCTTAAAGCTTTGAAGGACCAAGGGAAAAAGTTCAGAACAAAAGTAATAAAATTTGTGCATATTGATACCTTCTACTCAACTGATCAATTATTGTTTATGCTTGCAAAATGAACTAATCCGTTTGCTATGTATTGTATATTTTTGTATAACTTTTGACCTTTTCCACATCTAAAAGCTACTGTAGAATGCTGATGTAAGATCAACGGAACATAATAAATGAAATTAAAAACGAAAATGGAAGGACTGTTTCCTTATAAAGATTTAGATTTAACAATTTCGTCACTGACTACACCTACTTGTCGAGACTACAGCCTATGTTATTGAGTTTTTCTTCAGTTAGCCTATGTCATCGAGTTTTTCCTCAGAACGCGATTTATGTACCTTTTTTTTTTTACTGAAAAATGAGCCGGTTTCTGTAATTTTTTACTCTACTGTATTGTTGAATCAGATGGTTGTTGAACGCCAAAACATTGCCATAGAAATTAGCACGACACCTTTTGTACTATTTATTCCTAATATAGATATGATAAATGAAATTTCGTTGCTCTAACGTGTGTACTTTATTGTCACAATCTAAACGAATGGAAGTCAGCTGCATACTAATGCTATGATCTTGACGTCTCTTCAGCCTGTGTTACCTGTCCATAATACGTAACACAAAACCTTCCCACGCTCGATCCAGGGTAAATACACACATTCTTTTCTCGGCAGTCGCATTCGATCTACTGTATAACAGAAAAGGCCGATGGTATTTACCTGAGCGTTACCTGTTTCCTGTGGGAGACTCTCTAGTAATCGGAGCAATAAAGAAATCTCACCTACAGAATTAATATGAGAAACATCAAATGCTTTGGTTATCTTCGGTGTTAATGGTTTAATTTAACGTACTTTTGGTAGCTATAAGATCCAATATGTAAAGAAGAAACTGCTGAGACAGATATTTCTTTTCGTGTCATCTATTTAGATATTTAATCGGCATTCACTCGAGAATGAATGAATGAATGAATGAATGAATGAATGAATGAATGAATGAATGAATGAATGAATGAATGAATGACAAGAAACAAAAACAAAAGATACGACCTTAGAAAGTCATAGGGCTGACTAAGCCATATGAGCTTCAAACCCGCATAACGCTAATCTAAACCCGATATTCACCGTCCTATTTGGTAAGATAAATGCAGAAAAAAGGGGTATGTAACCCAGTAGAATAAATAAGGGAAAGGAGATTTTTTTTTTACTAAGCAAATACAACTATTTCAAAATACACAGCTTCTTCAGCCAGCAAAGCTACTTCTTTGGGATTCCATCCTGTGATTTGCTAGATTTTACCGTTGGGTGGGGTTTTACAAGCAGGAGTAAAATGTGGAGCTATTCACATAATAAAATAGGAAGGCTACTTGAAATCTCTAAAATACATATTTACGATTTGGCTCTTTGAAACATAACACTAATAGATACACTTGAATAGTAAATTTAAAGCTTGAATTAACTATTAAAATAATAATATACAGTCACGTCTAAAGTTTCTACGTATATCAAAGTGTTAGAAAAGTTGATTCACTTACAATTAATTAAATTATGACTCAAGTCACTTAAATTAATGGATAATGTGGTGAGGGACTAAGAACATTAGTTAACCTATATTTATTGTTCTAAATCAAATTAGACTTTGAGGATAGTCGATTATTTGTGTAAAATTTAATCGAATAAATTTTCAGTATGGTGCATAGACTGTAGTAGTAGTGGTGGAGGTGGTGGTGGTGGTGGTGGTAGTGGTAGTAGTAGTAGTAGTAGTGATAGTGGTAGTGGTAGTGGTGGTAGTGGAAGTGGTGATAGTGGTAGTAGTAGTAGTAGTAGTAGTAGTAATAATAATAATAATAATAATAATAATAATAATAATAATAATAATAATTAACAGTTCAGCACAAAACATAATTACAAAATGACAAAATTAATAATGACAAAATCACAATAAAAATGCATAAAAATTATTACACATAAAGACAATAATTACAATTAATGACAATAATGACAATGAATGAACGGAATAAAACGGATGACTGAAATACATAAAATAATGTCAATTAAAAATAATTGTAATTCAAAATGAAAGGATGGAATCAAATAAATGAATAAACTACAAAATAATATAAAAGATAACGAGAATAATATTATAATACATATTTAAACAAAAGATATATATTAATAACTGACATAAAACTCCAAAAGTATATACTACACATTAAATGGATCTAAGTTCAATCCATGCAAATCAGCATATTTTATACATCTGTAGATCGGAGAGAGAGAGAGAGAGATTTAGAATTTCTATTGTAAAAATTTGTATGAAATCTTAAACTCTTTGCAGGAATACGAAGACTGATATTGCTTATGAAGGATTCACAATCAATATCACCCTTAAGGACTTTACAAAAAAAATAATCAAGATCTCGACGTCTGGCAAATAAACTACAGCAATTAAAATATTTGCAGTTAAGCTCATATTTATAATCATCAGAATTAGGTAAAATGGATTTCCATACAACAGATGCATATTCAAGCTTGGGTCTGACCAATGTTATAGTATAAAATTAATAAACACATAGGAGTAGAAAAAGAATAAGTCATATATGTAATTAGACCAAGCATTCTTAATGAATGAGTATAAATATATTGCACATGATCCTGGAAACATAATTTAGAATCAAGTAAGACACCAAGATCTCTAAAGCTATCTTTCCTAGTAATTATGACATTATTAAGGGAATAGTTAAATTTTAGGGAACTACTGTAGTTTTACGTGAGAAGGAAATAGCAAAAGTTTTGGATTGATTAATTTTCATTCCATTTTCAACAGTCCGTAGTGCAATTGGATTAATATCATTTTGAAGAATTTGACAATCAGTAATTTTACGAAAAATTTTGAGGTTATCAGCAAATAAAAGACAGCTAGAACTTATGTCATTTATAAATAATAATAATAATAATAATAATAATAATAATAATAATAATAATAATTTTACGTCTATAATTGCTGTGAATCAAATCTTTTTCTGCCAGAAGTAGATTAAATTCGATGAGTGGAATCATCCAAACAAAATTAATTGCATTGAAGAGACTCATAAAGTTAATTTACGTGTATATCACTAAGCCAATGAGTAACTGAATCAAATAACGAAATGAAATAAAACAAAGATTCAGAAAATTAATCAACATATATAATTGATGTGCAAGGTAGATAAAATTAACAACTGGGAAAGTCGATTCACTAAACCAAACCAATGTAAACTAATTCATCTGCGAATGGAATCAGTATCCCTGTAGTCATCCCTATTATACACCGATCTGCTTATCTTGGCGTGAACTTTGTATTCGGACAAAACTCTCTGCAGACTTGCGCCACAATAATCTGCCATTTAGCGCCACGACGGTGGAATTAATTTGAATTGGAGATGACGAGAGCACTTCATCGTCTTCATGCCTTCTCTGTCTCTCTCTTCGCGTCTTGAATGCCCGCATCTTCGTAGGGATGGGTTTGATCCTTGAAGTCTGTTTAGCTACTTGCAGTAGCTCGCAGCAACTTTGCCTTGCACAAATAAAACTTTGTTTTCAATTGACCGTCTCTACATAATGTAAAAAATAGTGTTAAGAAGTTTTTACATACATTCGCATTATATATTTCACGTGTTTCACAATTCCATTTCTTTGCCATGTTGCAAATCATATTATTGTTTACAGCTCTTCTCTAAGCTACCGTATTATTCACGAGAGAAACATAAATGAAAACATTTTATATGTACCCAGGGGTGTATCTAGGCAGACTAGGCAGCTGCCTACGGCGGCAGATTTGAGGGGGCGGCCTTTAAGCTATTACTGTTAATTTTTTGTTATATTTTTATTGATTCTGGTTCACGTTAACACTTTGTTTAAAAAACTTAAAATTGTTTAACGACACGTTAAAAGTGTTAAAATTAAAAAAAAAGGTTATGTACCTTACATAGACCAATACCCATACATTATTTGACATCATGATACATTGCACACAAACAACTATCCCCCACCACAGGAGCAACACACCCCCACCCCTACAACTGACGAATGCAAATAGCAGTATGCAAGATCAACAGAACATCAGTAGTTCGTAGGACACTGAAGATGACGCAGAACCGGCGTCGAAACGGGCCGTCTGTCTTAAGGTACATAACTTTTTTTTTTTTTTTAATTTTAATACTTTTAACGCGTCGTTAAACAATTTTAAATATGTTTTTAAATTTTATTCATAACTCTTTAAGAGTAGGCCTACATGAACTCAGGGTTGCCAGATAATTCCAGACCAGTGTTGCCAACTATACACCAACAAGGCGCTAGAAAGTAGCCAATTATCTCTGAAGTTGATAGTGAAAGGAGTAATAAACTTAAAAAAAAACTTAGTGTAATTACGAACTTTACCATTTATAATCATTAAAAAATTTGTAATAATTTTATTGTTATTATTATTTAATACAAAGATACAGGATCATTAAATTACATTATTCAGCTATGATGTGTACACTTTGATACTTGCATTTTGCTGTTTGTTCAACCTGCATTCTGTTGTTTACAGATATTACATACTTTACAAATTGTTTCATTCGAATTTTTCTTAAAATCTATAGCCCCTTGAAGCCAGTCTGAAAATATTAATTTTCTGTATTAGGTGAGTCTGTACTCTAATGATGCATTTTTTAAAATGGTAGTGATTTTGAATTATGACTAAATACAGGTACCGAATATCGAGGCTTAAATATATAATTTTAATTAAACTACAATTATCTTTAGCCCAGGCCGGTTCTCCCACTCCTTGTACCAAGTGAAAGAATCTCCTAAATGCTAATAGGCCCGGTAAATCGCTGAATTCCCGCTATTATTAATTAACGGCTTACTGCTCAACATCGTTTTTATTAATTATCGAAGTTTAGAAATAGAGCATAGAAATGGATTTCATGTAGGCCTATTTTAAACTAAAAGTTTAATTGATAATAAAATCCACCTATTTAATCCATTAATGTAATATATTTATACGCATTAATTCCACTTAATTATGTTATTAAAACATCATTGTAAATCACAGATCATACACGTTGCAGATTCCCGTGCCAGAGCCTGGAGAAGTTTCCTAGGTAACCTTGAACGTTACTCTACTTTCTTTTAGAAATGAACGGAACTACAATATCTGACGAATATTTACGTTCTGAAGAATATTACGTACAATGGATCACAGTCAGTCTTGTGAAAAAAAAATGGTTTAGTTAAATTATTTTTATAATTTTAACATTAAAGACGCCAGGAATATAGCCAGGTCGCCACAAGGAACATAAAACTCTGCATGAACTTAAAAGCACAATGAAAATGATATGAATGCAGAGTTGCCAGATAAAGGAATCGAAACCGTTGTATTACTTATGAAAATTGTCGTACATTTCTCAATTTCCTAATGTATTTCTAGTCCACCTCTGTGTAGTAATAGTTAGCATGTCTGACTGTGAAACGAGCGGGCCCGAGTTCAAATCCTGGATGAGACAAATCATCTTGTTGATTATGCAAAATATAATTGCATAATCTAATTCGTTACTGGAGGTACGTTAACAGGAAGCCACAATTTAAGTCACATAGAATTTGTGTGCACTCATAGTTGGGTTCTGGCGTCTTGTCAGCCCATTTGAGTTGTGTGGATATAAAGGAAAAATTGTTCCTGGAGTAGCTTAGTCGGGAGAGCATTCGTGCGCTAAGCGAAGGGTCCCGGCCCAGGAAAAATTTTTCCTTGAAATTATTCATATCTGGTTGATGATGTTTCCGGATTTTCCCTCAACCCATGAAGAGCAAATGCTGGGTAACTTTCGGCGTTGGAGTTATTTCGCTGGCATTATCACCTTCATGTCATTACGCAGTTGATAAAAAATCGCAAAATAAACTTATAAACCTTGTCGTCAAAAAAAAAAAAAAAAAGACACAAGGAAGTTAATATTAAACTCGTATTACTTTGACAAAACCGCGCCGATATATATTCATATATATGTCTATCAGTAAATTTCAGTTCGAATTTAAAATACTACTAATTATTGTTCACATCTACAATGATATTCAGCATTGAAACACATCACCATCCATTTCTTTATCATCAACACTGTCGTCCCGTAAAGCGTGCATGATGACGCTTCGTTAGAAACAACTTTGTTATAAATTTAAAGTTAGCAGAAATTTGATCTTTGGCCGGCGCGGAGGCAGATAGGCCTATTCTAGTATCAATAAATGCGGGGGCTGAAATTATATCAAATTAATTCAACTACAGTCGACTCAAACCCGGGACCTCTATATTGTCGGCGCGTTAATGTTACTGCGGTACTAGTTCATTGACAAAAGACTTCCTTTGTCGAACAAACAAGGAAGTTAATAAAATTAAACCTGTATTACTTTGATATAACCGCGCCGTATAAGTGAAACCTATATAATAGCTCAAGATGACAACTTGCATGGCAAGCATAGTTACCAGATTGATTTTCAAAGCCTTCCCCCCCCCCCCCCTTAAACGCATGTTTTTTTTCATATTAGTCCAGGACATAACAAATAAAGAAAACTTGTCAAAGAGACGAAGTAACCATAAATTTTATCTTAATTATAAACCAACGTTATA
The DNA here is from genome assembly GCF_040183065.1 of Periplaneta americana. Taxonomy (NCBI): domain Eukaryota; kingdom Metazoa; phylum Arthropoda; class Insecta; order Blattodea; family Blattidae; genus Periplaneta; species Periplaneta americana. The sequence goes on along the minus strand of NC_091127.1, from coordinate 106,700,597 downwards.
CGTTTCCAATTATGTTTTCCCTTCAGTAAATAGTCGTACAAAATTGCGTACGACATAGAGTGCGGTCGTACGTCGTACAATTAGTCAAAATAGTCGTATGCGTACGACTATAGTCGTACATATGGCAACTCTATGAATAACATTGGCAACAGTCAGTTCAAATTTAATCAAAGGTCTGCCAATGGAAAAAGAAAGATAGTTTTTCAATAATAGTGTCACAATGCGATCATAGCACTTTTTCAACGTTATGTCCTCTCACCCTGAGAGTCTCACGTGATAACATTAAAGAACTTACTGGTATTATATTACGATACGTTAGGAAGGCAAATCTCGTTGCTCGCAATCATAAGCTTTGTGATGAGAGACGCCGCTAACTCTGTCATAAGAGTAGCCAGCATCAACACTCAATAATGTCCATTCAGACTTAAAAGCAAAGAAAATACCGCCAGCCATTGTAGCAGAAGGACGCTTGGCAGTTCAGTTTAATTTGAAACGGTAAGGAGTGCAGTTGTTTTGTACCTAGGTGATCTATATTATAATTTATAATATTCATTATAATGAGTGACAGTCGGAAAAAGCTAAGTGGTCCTCAATACCGGAAACACCTCTGATTGAGGTTCTGGTTGATATGTAAACCTATTATCAGGCAGTACATCTCACTTGGCGATATGTCAGAGGAAGAACTGCATCTGAAATCTGATTAGTGTCATATGTAGCTAGTCAGCAATGTATGCAATGGAGGGGGAAAGGAACTGGTCACCCTACCCCATTATCTCCTGGCCTAGTTGCCTTATGAGTGATGCCTTGATGGTGTCACTTGTGGGGTCCAGACCTGTCTTCGGACAGTTGACTAAACAACAATACCGGAAACTCGCGAAAGACAAGGCAATAAAAAAGAGGAAATTGTGAGAAAAAGTGCAAAAATAGATGTACTATTTTAAAATAAACACAGCCAGCTTGTTCCATTTCGAGTCTAGATACATCAGAGTGTAATAATGTGGCGAACAGTAAGTACCGAAAATAGTGGAACATGTGGTTTATCTGAGTCAGGCGTTTCCGATATTAGAAACAGTAATAATAACGCGGACTCAATTATTTTAGTTGTTCCAAATGACGAATATAGGACGAAATAAGGGGTGGAAATATTTTTCTCTGCCTAGAGGCGCCAAATAGCTGTACCCAAAATATGTACCCAAAATAATTTGAACTTCCGTTTTATAGATTACATAAAAAGAAAACAGACTTCGCCTACACATTTTACGTTTTAAATAAACTAATACTTAATGTTCAACAAATTTACATGAAACAATCGTATGAGATATTGTAACAATATTAATATTAATTTTCTATTCATGTAACTCGGCATTTCAAAGTGGTTCATTGAATCGTAGCAATCACAAGCTCTTCACACAGGGTAGTGATTGTAGATCTATACCCTATAGTATGTTCCAGCGAACGTCCCTGGTGTTTATGTCAGATGGGGCCCACAACAGGTAGAAACTTGGCTGTGAGATCAAAATGCGCATACTCATACTTCTCTGCGTTACCATATGATGATAAAACTGAGAGATGGAAATTAAACTGAGGGGATTCGATCCGGCATCGGAACTGGAATCCGGTGTGACTTAGTGGATAAAGCGTCAGCACGTAGAGCTGAAACCCGGGTTCGAGTCTCGGTGCCGGAGAGAATTTTTCTCTGTTCTATCCATTCTTCATCATAATGGTAACGCAGAATTCATACACGGAAATATATGTACTTAGGTACATCATAATAATTTTATATGCGTAAGTCATCACTTCGTGATTCAGGACGGCGCTCATCCCGTCGGGTCCCGGCCACTTAGTCACTCGTAATGAGTGCACCTCTGTACATAGTGCGTTGGACATTGTGCCACTGTCACATATTTTGTGACACAGTACATGAGGGTAGGCCACCAAAGGGAAAACTGAGAGATGGAATTTAAACCGAGGGGATTCGATCCGGCATCGGAACTGGAATCCAGTGTGACTTAGTGGATAAAGCGTCAGCACGTAGAGCTGAAAACCCGGGTTCGAGTTCCGGTGCCGGAGAGAATTTTTCTCTGTTCTATCCATCCTTCATCATAAGTTGGAGAGACTAATATCAACATCATAATATCAAAATTCTATTTTTGTCAGCTTTGAATCTCGGGTCTAACGGCACACATGGTGACCACTAGTCTACAAAGGGAAAAGTAAAAGTGCACGAGGAGATAACCACTAGACAGGATCTGCTTAAATACAAGTATATAGAACAGGAAACCTAAAGTATATTACTTTGTCATGTTACAGAAACACGGCACTTGATTTTAGTAAGTAGACAGACTGACAGGCGGACTCAATCTTTTATGATTACGTTCACGCAGTTTGCTATGTGCAATAACCGAGCTCTAGTCGTCATGGAAACTGCATCGTACCGGCGGAGTCGACGCGTCTTCTCTGTCAATTCACAAAGCAGAGAGAGAGGGAAAGAGGGAGAGAGATTGTGACATAAATGGAAAAAGGTAAAAGCTTCATCCACTTTTCTGTGATAAAAGGAAATGGAAATAATATATTGCAGGGGAGATGAATTGGTCCGAGACAGCCACCCAAACAAAACTTTTTGAAAGCGTCAACAAACAAGCATTACAATGGACTACTCAATTCAGTTAAGAGACTGCCATTATATGATATGAGTGACTTACAAGAATTTTCTCTCCTAATTTATTTCAGTTATGAAAAAATTAACGAGTCAAATCTTCCAATAACTGAATTTCTAAATTCATTTTTCTTCTCCCTATGTCTGTTGCTCTTCATTTTCGAAATGTTGAGAGCGACTGACACTTCCTGTAAAATGCATAATAGTCACTGATTAGTGATTACTATACCAAATGCCTACAATTAAGTAATAGTTATTTATGCAAGAAGTGGATAATCTTGATGATTATGGCACGAGTGAATGTTTGTCGCACGAATGACAGTGAGTGTGACAATTTTCACGAGTTTCATAAGATTATCCACGAGTTGGATACAACAATTTATGCCATCTTAGCATTATAAATTGTAGGAAAGAAATTATGAAAGAAAATCGGGATCCATAGCTGACAGAGTCTTCATATATTCGTATCAATTAATTGCGCCTGGCATTGACACTGAATAAAGAGAAATAGATGACCTTGCAGGTTATGTTACAAAGTTACTTTATTCTTATTAATACAGAGTGTCCCAAATTGATGTATACACATTTTGAAAAATACTATTTTCGTGGTTTTGTATTCCTTAAGCCCGTACATGTTCAAAATGGTTCCCTTCCTCCACAGTACACTCCCAACAACGACGTACAACAGAGCGACATACCAACTGGATTGTTCCTAATGGAATATAATTACAGGCATGTTCAATCTGAACTCTCAGTTCCTCCAGTGTTTGTGGTTTTGTGGCGTACATTGTGTCCTTTAGAGCTCCCCATATGTAGAAGTCTGGGTTAAATCCGGTGATCGAGGCGGGAAGTCTGCAGCACTTCCTCTTCGTCCTATCCATCTCTGGGTCGTTCTCATTTAGTGCGTGGACAAGTCTCGGAATGTAAGGCTTCCATCTTTGAGCTCGCAAAATTCGATGGACACTGGATTTTCTGATACCAATCTCAGGAGAACATTGCCTCATTGACTTCTTTGGGGATTGTGCAAAAGCCTGCATGACTCCATCAACACTCTAGTTATCGGTGGAACTTCTCTTTCTTCCGCACCGCACTTTCACCACATCCTGCACAGTTCCGTCGACTTCAAACTTGTCTCGGATTCTTGTGATAGTTAACCTTGTTGGTGGTAGTGTTCCAAATTCAACCCTTCAACGTCGCTGAACCTCAACAACATTCTCCACTTTCCAATAACATTTCAGTATCCACTTACGTTCATCGAACGATAATTGCACCGCCATGTTTGTTTATAAACAGATGAACATGTTTCCATGCTTTCCACTGCCTTCTGAATCATAAACAATAAACAATCGTATTTCTAACTCAGTTCTTTGCTATGAAATAGTATTTCAAGGAGTTTATACAGTAATTTGGGACACTGTATAGTTTCTCTGAACCACAGAATTGTTTTATGTGATATTACAAAAGTGATACAAAATTGTTAAAGATTGGAAATAAGTGATACGTTACCTTCTGTCCTGCATTTCATTTCTTGTTACGTCGTGCGTAGAAGCGGTAAGCAAAATAGCAGGCTTTCCGGTATTACGTCATAGCGAACACGTCACTGCTTTTATTGGCACGCGTGCTATAAGAAGCCGATTACGGACGATATTGGATGTAGTAACAACCTGTTTATAATGCTAGGATGGCATAAAAAATGAATGCATTATACGTCAGCACAAATTACTACCCACTACACTATGCTAGTACGTTTGAATTTCGTGCCATGCATATAGAATTTGGACATACATGACGGAGTTTCTAGGTTTCTTATTGACATGACATTAGACATATATGGCGGACTCCCATGTTGCCGCGTTAGCAAGACGCCGAGGCTCCGTCTGAAGACATCACAGGATATCACACTGTCAACGTACACAAAGAATACACACCAGAGCAAGAAACGTGAGTGTTGTTTGTTCATTACTGCCCTAGTCTCAGTTGTAACAGCATCTCCTTTTACAAACACGCCAACCTTTAGCAACGATGCTGCGTGACGGTATAGTTACTCTGCTAACTCAATGCAGCGTCATAAATGCCAAGAAAATTGTTGTTCCCATACCAAAGACATACAAAGAAAACACATACTGTAAGTCACAGAGTCATCGTCTTTTACTCCTTATGCCTCTTCGCAGCTACCTATAAGAACAATAAAAAATAGTCGTTCCCTCGCCAGAAAAAGATAATGCTAGTGAAGAAAAATGCAACCCGATTTGGTAGTAACCGAAGTCAACACCTGGATTTTCTTCACCCGAGATGATAAAGAATATTACATTAGCAACAATATTACAATCGTATCCAACCAAAAGTCCAGCTTTCCTTCGAAACCGACAATAAAGTAAAGAGGAACGGAACAAAGGGCTCAGAATTGATGGATAATGATTGTAATCATTATCAATAGTTATCTCACTAGACAATTTTATCGACAAATCTGCAAGTGGAACACGAGCAGTTTTATCTAGAGAAAATCAAACTCGAGTGGGATTTAATTTATTTTTACACGATTAGAATAACTAAAGTACTCTAATACAATAAAATATTAAATGACTTACTAAAATTCTATTTCACTAATGTTAGCTTCATCAAAACTTTTGAACTGAGCCGCCATTTTCAGTTGACTATCTATGCGGTCAAAGTCCGTGGATATCCAGAGTACCGCAATCCTTTGAGCCGGCAAATGCCGACAAATCCGCCATTGTTAGTCCAGCGCGCGCTATGCAGTATACAGTTGTATAGGGAAAGAATGTAATGTAAGTGCGAAAAAATGCAGTGCTACTGTGTTCAGAACTGTTCACAGAGAACTGAAAAAAGCGCAGATTTATTTTCTCTGTGACAAGGTGAAAGAAATAATGAAAAAGGAAAGCAGTGACTATAAATATAAAAAGGAACGATCCTCTACCTAAGCGAGCATACATTGTGAGATTAGTGAATGACTGTGTTTTGATATTTATTTTTTCAAAATTTGGGCCCAAAATATTTTTATAAAACGAATCTAGAATTTAAGTTGTTTTAGCAATGATATTTCTACATAAAACAAATGAAAATCACGTACCTATTAGGATCAGTGTCAAATTTTTACCATCTTCTCCCTTTCAAATCAAGCATTTCTGAATTTAATCCTAATTGCTATTTGCAAGAATGACATAATATATATGTGAAGTTCTGAATTCACTCTTGAGACAAGATTGTATTGTTTGGCTCGATTGGAAAATACAAAGACCGTAGAAACTAGAAACCCTATTAAGGTTAGACTGATGTGAAATTTCAATTTTCTAAACTATTCTAGGTAGATCTCTGAAATGTTGTACTTTTAATTTGTAATTTTAAATTGTGTAAATTTAGGTTTTCAAAAATTGCTACTATTTTGGCCAGAATTTTTGTCTACATACGTGTCAGACCTTCAGAAACAAAACTTACTATACAATTTTCCTTTTCATTTTACTAAAAAAAATAATTAAAAATATTTGATGTACTAAAAGTGTAAAAACAGAAGAAAAAAAATCAACTCGAGTATTATAAAATAAACAAAATTAAGATAAAAATACCGTTTATTGATATTTTGGCTGATGTGTATATATATATATATATATATATATATATATATATATATATATATATATATATATATATTATCAGGTAGTAGGCCTACATCTCACATGATATGTGTCAGAGGAAGAACAATTGTTTGTATGCTTCTGAAGTCTGATTAGTGGAATATGTAGCTAATCGGCGAAGTATGCATTGTAGGGGTAAAGGAACTGACCACCCCATTATCTCCTGACCTAGTTGTCTCATGAGTGATGCCTTATTGGTGTTACTTATGAGCAGGCTTCGAGACTTTGGACCCGATACAATAAGTTTACTGTGCTTGTACTATAGGTTGTTGACCCGCTGCAGGTAGTGAAAGGTAGAGATGTGTTGAGGTAACAACGTTGCTATTTAGAATAGAGTACGGTAGTATGGGGAAACGCACACATATGGACATTCCGAAAGTAAATATACATTTCAGTATGACAATGTCAAAATAATGTGAAAAGCATTTATTCTCCTGTCTTTTTGTGTTTAATTATACAGTGTTAATGGTGGAAATAAACATGTAGCAATTTTAATTTCTTCATTTATCCTATTGGTCGTCTTTAGAAAGTGCAGTTACAGTACAGAATTGCAATGTACTACAGAATACATTTTCATTGTCTCAAACGTAAATCTTTTTCAGTTGTCTACCAAACACAGTTTGTACTGTGAAAACATGCGCTCTACGTCGCATGACTTTATAGGAGCAAAACGAAAAAAACCTAACATCATTGCAATCTCTAAGAGACAGTCCTTTATTCTGGGTGACTCTATGTCCACTAATTTGCTGTTTATATTACACAATGCTCCATATCCGTAATTTTTACATAAAATTGATTCCACTTCTGCTTTACACGTTCAATAACCGGTGTACTTGTGTCTCATTAATTCTCTGCATCATTTCCTCAACAAATTTGAGAGCTTCCGGCATCTCTTGCTCTGACTTTTCTAACCGTGTAATAGTTTCAGACACAGTTTGAAAATAGGTTTGTATGAAAACCAAATTATTAATCAGAACCTTTAAATCCAGAGCGTTTTCCTTTGCGTATTTGTTGGCATTCATTCTACAGTACCCCCACCCACTGAACGCTTTACCACTATACTCAGTACGCCGTTATGCGGATTTCCCACTGAACTGCTCTATCGGGTCCAAAGTCTCGAAGCCTGCTTATGAGGTTCAAACCTGTCTTCGGACAGTTGACCAAACAACAATAACAACAAATATGAGTGTTAGGTATGATCCTGATAGTAAGTTTTGTTAAGAACATATTCAAAAACCTCTACAAAAAATCATGCATGTAGTACAAAATCTGTAGAAAGAGTAGCATTTTTAGCAATGTAAAATTTACAGAAAATTAAAGTGGAGAAAACTGACTTCAAAGTTTGGGATGATAATAATGAACAAGGTCTCTGTCTTTTTTATTTTCTAGGCATTTTGAAACATGTAGACCTAGCATATTTTTATGCAGAACTTGGCTTTATATACACTACCACGCCGTGCACACCTAACCTACATTAGTAAATAAAAATGACTGAAAAAAAAACTATGTAAACTTATCAAAACACTATAATAGATAAATATTATTTATAAATCACTATAGACTGTAGACACTATTATAACACTAACAATAAAACTGTTAGAAACTTGCAAATATTTATTGTATCACAAACAAAATCCAGGGATGTAAAACACGTTGTTATGCCTACTAGCAACAAGTGTAATTTTACTTTACACAAGAGTTGTGCTCTCCTTTGCAACTGAATATCTATCAAGAGGAAACAGCCTTTGAAGCAGGCCTAACATCTGTTGGATTCTATGAAGAAATATTTCGAGAAGTCGAGAAGCTACACTGGCTCAATCGGAAATCTAATATAATAAATAATGTATGAAATATAGCGTAATTTCCAAAATGGTCGCAGAATTCAGAGTGGAGGGCGTGGATGTAGCATTTAAATTGACAGTTAGAGCGCGCAACCTTTTAAAAATGTGACCCTAAACAGCTGATAAACCGATCGTATGGCCATGAAAACTGGCAGAGGGCATCTTTTTGACCAAAAATACAAAATCTCACATCAGTGTATCCTTGGGGACATTATACTGAAATTACTAACTTCCATATTTTTAAAGCTAAATTCACAAAATATATATCACTATTATATCTGATTAATAATAACATATATACCAAATTTCGTCCCTCTATGATAAGTGGTTTGCATTTTAGTAGTAACTTAATAAAATATTGTATTGCTTTTTACAAATAATCCCTTGCGCCACAATTTACATTATTTTTAATTGATATTCACTTATATTATTCTTTATATACATTGGAACAAACATTGCCATTGGAATTTTCTGTACAGTGAATGGGTAAATTACTAGGAATTTTTATGACTAATTTTTTATTTTTTATTTTATAATAAAAAATTCTAGTAATTTACTGATTAATTTTACAGCAAAACCCTGTAGTAAGCTTTGATTCCATGTATGTAAGCATCCGCATAAGTGTATATCACTTAAGAATAATGTCAATTGTAGTGCAAGCGACTTTTTATATAAAGCGGTTCAATATTCTAATAAAATTATTAATAAAATACAAACCACGTATCTTTAGGCGGATGCAATTTTGTACACTTGTCACTATTAAGCAGATATACCAGTGATCAAAATTTGGTGAATCAAGCTTTGTAAGTATGGTAGTTATTGATTTCACTGTTGAGAACTCTTAAAACTAATGAACTTCGAGAGATTTCTGTATGGTGTCCCCTTATATGCGGAAGCCGGAGAGTTTGCACGAGGAATGCAGTTGGAAATGTTTAGATTTATTGTTTTTTTTATTCGCAGCATTGTTGTTTTCATTTGTTACTTGCAATTTATTAAGTTCATGTTGCTGTAATACATATAGCTGTGATGTTTGTGAGGAGTATATTGAACACTTAAATGCATATTTATGCTGTAATAATTATTAAATGAAGTTTTTATACATTAGTATGGTGACTGACAATGTTCTAAAATGTAAGAAGATCCTTTAGAAGTTTTTGCTCTTCAAATTAAAAATATCTGAGTTTTCCTTTAAATATTCCTATCCCACGCGTGTTGAAAAGGAATAACAATGGCGGCCGACTCGGTGATTGCGCTACTCTGGTATATCCACGGACTCTGTATGCGGTAAACAAATGAGATCGCAAAGCGTGTTTCATAGTATCGTAAAGAATTTGCAGTTTGAAATGTTGGCAAACAAAGAAACAAAAACAGATGAAAGAATATGAAGATTAGAAGAAGTAAAGTACTATAATATAATCAAATATATATTAATTGATTTACTAAAATTCTATTTCACTAATGTTAACTTCACCAAAATGTTTGAATGCAGCCGTCATTTTCAACTGACTATGTGGGGAAATAAATGACATCGCAAAGCATGTTTTATAGTACCGTAAAGAATTTGCATTTTTAAATGTTGGCGTAAAGAATTTGTATTTTGAAATGTTGGCAAACAAAGAAACAAATTCTAGGGAAGTGATAAAAATAAACAAATGCTAGGAAAGTGATAAAATTATAGCGGTAAACAGCCATGATTGATTGAAAAACGTCCTTTCGTACCGTTTTAGTGGTCAAAAGTAGTATGACGTACGAAAAGTATAATAATCACCATAAATCTTATCGTGAAATTACAGATATTTGCAATGATATCACTACTTTTTCCAAGAAATATAGCTGAAACCATTTGTGGTTCCAGTTTAAATTATCTCTTCTTCGTTCGTCGTATGTTCATTTTTCATTTTCCTCTGTAATTAAAGAAATTAATAATAATAATAATAATAATAATAATAATAATAATAATTAGATATTGTTAAAATGATAATTATTAGATTAATTATAGACCTAATCTTATAGTTTTAATTATGCATATTATCATTATTGACGTCTTTATATTTGTCATTCTTACGATCGTTATAGTACTCACAATATTATTGTACCTTTCGATTATTTTTCACTATTATCAACATCGTCACCCATTACTGCTATAAGCCAATTGTATTCATTTAGAATTAGAGTCTGGCTGGGCGGAAGAGAAGGCCTATCTCTACCAGATTAAATAAATAAATAAATAAATAAATAAATAAATAAATAAATAAATAAATAAATAAATAAATAAATAATATCTACTAGCCTCGGGGAGTAGATTGTGAAGAAACCGCAGCGAGGAAACACGGTTCTCCTCCGAGTCCCTTCAAGACTCTGGTTATGCTGAGAGCTTGCTATCCGTGATACACAGAATATTATCAATAAATCGACACTCCAGAACTAGTAATATGGGGCCGTATTCATAGACATTTTTAGCGCGGGCTTCCAGTGGATGATCAGCGTTTTCCGTATTCATAAACCAGTGTTAGCGATAGGATATGATTTGAATTCTGTACTAGTAACCAGTGGATAGCAGGGGCTAGCTTAGTACGCTCGTAGCGCGTGCTGCGAAATGTCTATGAATAGCACCCATGAAGTCTTAATCGTTTAGCCACCGACATTAAGAAAGGATATGCTGAAGAAAATATGTGCTTGCTTATTCCACACAGTTGTTGCATCTCTTTAATTTTCTATTGAGAAATAGAGGCTATGTTTTCCGTATATTTTTCAATTCTTCCAGGGTATGTGCATTAATATTTCACAATTTGTACCTAGAGTTCCCCAGAGAGGAAGTTTCCATCGAGGAAGCCACGCATCCCTTCTGGGAAAATTAAATCCTGGAACATTAGGGGAGAGTTGGGTAGTATCGGACATCGGGTAATATCGGACAGTGATGTTTCTTTCATCTACCACCAGATGGTAGTACCTAAGTGACTTGGTTACGTTTCTGTATGCGACATTTGAACACTGCTTCTACCATCTGGTAGTTGATGAAAGAAACATCACTGTATTACCATCTGGTGGTAGGTGAAAGAAACATCACTGTCCGATATTACCCGATGTCCGATACTACCCAACTCTCCCCTATACGAAATTCGTCCATGAAACAGCTGTATGTTTTCGCCGCATCCAGTTAGAAAAAGTCAAAAGTACGATCCTACAGGATTCTGTGTCAGTATATAATGTCCACTATTCTACGGACAAACTTCGTACAGTAGTCCGTATTCTAGGATAAAATGATCAGTAAAATTTTGTGACTTACTCGAACCTCTGACCTAACCCTTTATTCCTTTTATCCCTGGGAACTGTAAAACACTTCTTAAACAAGTGCAACAAGTATTTGGAACAAGAATATAATTCCAGAATCTATTTTCTTAATTTCGGTAAGTAAATGATGTTTATTATTTATAATTAGTAATATTTTAAATGTTGTGAACTATCGAATTACCGATAATGCGTGGCGCATGACCGATAGGAAGCTCTCTGCTTCTCACCGGAGTGTGTGCGCGACTCGGCGGAGAGGCGTGTTGCCGTGTTGCGGGTTCTCTAACATTTATTCACCCAGTATTATTATACTTTTAACTCATTATTTAAACGACCTTGTACAGCTGTCAAAAAAAAAAGTGGCTGCACTCCTGAACAGCGAATATTTTCAAAGTCCACTTCGGGTCGCGGCGATGTTACATGATGCATGTGCTTGTATAAGCAGTTACGGAATTATGAAAGTGTTCCATATCTGCGCCTCGTAGACCAGCGGTAGAGTGCTTGTTTAATGATTCAAAGGTTGTGGGTTCGGGCCTTCTTCAAGTTTTCATTTTATTTTTTAATCGTTCTTTAGCGATGTAAATGATATTCAAATTATCATTTATATCCAGTAATCGTTCTTTATGGATATCACGTTATTTATATTTTGTTTTCGTTCTTTAGAGATATGAATAAAATTCAAGTCATCATTTGTATTCTGTTATCGCTTTATAACGATATGAATAATAGGTAATTATTATTATTATTGTAGTATCTCCAATGGGATTAGCTCTATTTTACATATGTATGTTAGGGCTATAGCTTTATACACAAAAAAAGCATAAAGAGAAATGGAAAAGAAAATTAAATTAGCTTACGCAATGTAAACAAAACATAAACAATCCGTAAATTAGGCATTACAATTGCAAAACAAATATCAGTTATCAATTTGAAACATACAAAAACATTAACAACACACATACGTAACACTTCTATAACACAAATATGCAGCTTTCCGTACCATACATCATAAATTAATACACAACAGTCACACAAACACAATCAAACTATAATTACGACATTGCGACGACATCAAGCATCCCATAACTGACTCACAAACATAAAAAATCAAGCATCCGTTGCAACACATACACTTCAACATAGTAACCACACTTTTAAAAGTTGCAAATTTGGCTCCAAGAAGAATAAATAGGACACTGTTACTAATTACTATTCTTCTACAATTTCATAAATACATCTGTAATAAATCTGTGAAATTCTGATATGAATAATATTCACGTTTTTTATATTGTTATCGTTCTTTAGCGATATAAATAATATTCAAGTTATCATTTGTATTCTGTTTTCCTTCATTAGCATTATAATATAATATTCAAGTTATTTACATTGTTATTGTTCTTTCGCAATATAAATAATCTGTATTTTATGTAAGTAATTATTATAACACAAATAACCATCTTTCTTTGTAAAATAGATTATTTTATTTAGATAATTAAATACGTTTTATATAATATCTTATATTAATTAAACAAAGCGATATTTATCATTTATATTCTGTTATCGTTCTTTAGTGATACTGTATAAATAATATTCAAGTTATTTATATTGTAATCGTTCTTTAGCGATATAAATAACATAAATTAAATATTAGGTTTCGAAAAATCCAGTTGCATAATACTGGTAGGCCTATTAGTTTTTCTTTTGGTATTATCACATTATACTATCTTGAACCACAATAAAATGAAAAGGAGTAACGAGGAATTGATCCTGAGACGTTGACATCTAAATTCCGACGTTCGTCCGTTGAGCTACGAGGGCAAAAGTGTGGAAACATTTTCGGAAAAATTGGCCCAATCACACTCTAAGATTTTCTGACGATTCGTAGAAGCTAGTCCAGGATGCGGGGGGCAAAGGCTAATCGAGATTTCCCGGTCTCTGATCGGGTCAAACATCCTGATAGAATTAATATTTAACCCTTGCCGTGACTTTCGGTGAAGTCCGGAGGGCCCAATTAGTCAAATCCAGTCTCCTCATCTCCACGCTTGGGCCCCCTGGAATTTAATAAGATGCGAAAGAGATAGTGGTGTGCGGAAAGCAACGGGATGTTACCGCATTTAGGCCTATCCTACCCAAGAAAAACTGCAAACATGAACAAAGGAAGCTTTTAATAGAAGAAGAAGAAGGATCTTCTGCGGACCTCTGGAAAAAGAACTAAGGAAGAGACTAGTGAAGTGCTTTGTGTGGAGTGTGGCATTATATGGGGAAGGAACATGGACATGACGACGAAATGAAGAGAAACGAATTGAAGCATTTGAAATGTGGATGCGGAGAAGAACGGTGCGTGTGAAGTGGACAGACAGAATAAGAAATAAAATTGTGTTTGAAAAAGTGAGTGAAGAAAGGATGATGCTGAAACTGATTAGAAAGAGAAAAAGGAATTGGTTGGATCTCTGGTTGAAAAGAATAATAGACGACATTAGGATATGTGGATCATATGCGGAGACTAAGAGGAAGGCAGAAAATAGGGAAGATTGGAGATTGCTGGGTTTGCACTGAAAGACCTGCCAATGGACAGAACACTTATGTATGTATGTTCAGAATGCCTGGACTATCCTGTCTAATAACAGTCGCTATTTGCAAAGACTAGTCAATTCCATGCCCACTCGACTGCAAGATGATCGAGAGAAGAGGAAGAAAGACCAAATATTGAATTGTGGCTTTTCGTTTTGTTTCTTGAACGCTTAATTGTTTGATTGTTTTAAGGCCGACGCCAGTAAATTTGTTTTGTTTATGCCACGAAAGATATTTTTATTGAGGATTAAAATCTTTTTTCTTTCCATTTGCAGCCACAATATCATAATATCATGGCATAATATATTAATGAACCTGATGTTAATTACTAAAATAATCGTAAAAGAGAAAGGAGCCATTATGTATAGTTTGTCTCTCTCAAAAACAGAACAAAAAAGAACATAAAAAGCACAAGGTTGTAATCGAACGCAGGACCTCGTGAATAAGAAGCCTGAACGCTAGCATTACGCTATCGAATACCACACAGAATACTTCAATTATAACTGTAGATATCAGGCAACGTGGTCCAACACCATGTAACATCGCCTGTCTCCGAATTGTAGCGAAGATACCCGAAGGGAACTTTGTTCCAGGAGAGCGGCCACTTTTTCTTTTGACAGCTGTACAAATTGCCGGGTTATCTACAGTAAATGGAAATTAATTAATCCATACATTCATCCATCTATCCATCTTTCACATGGTCATGGCGGATTAGATGCATTCCAGTTCTTAATTCGCTGTTCCCCTTTTCAAATATAAATACAAGACAGAGTTTGCTTAGTAATAGGATTCTATTCCTCAAGTATTCTGCCCAAGAGGAGTACTAGCCACGCTCGAGTGTGGTCTTGGAGCAAGAGTGTCGCTCACTATCCTCTAAATCACGCCAATATTATCACTAAAGCTGTGGCTTGTAGAGCAATAAAAATTAAAAATAGGTAGGCAACAAGGCAGTAAAATGCTTTAAATAGGCATTTACATAGGCACTATAAATACAAAATAGGTTACAATTGATATTAGAGGAGAAAAATTCGCTCCGGCGCAGCGCCGGGGATCGAATCCGGGTCGTTGGTTCTACGTACCAAGTGCTCTCACCATTGAGCTACGCCGTAGTTCAATCCACAGTACCAGATTGAATCCCTCTCCTCCAGTGTTATTCCCTTTGTGGCCTGACTCCAAGTTCGACATGTATGTTGACATTTATATTAAGTCAACTGCCATTATACAAGGAGCGCACTCAATTGAGCGACTTGGTGGCCAGGATTCCACAGTAATATGCACTGTTGGGCGAAGAATCTAATTAAAGATTAATTTTTGATCCTACAGAATATATGTTACAGTAACAATTGATATTAGAGGAGAAAAATTCGCTCCGGCACCAGGGATCGAACCCGGGTTCTTGGTTCTACGTACCAAGCACTCTCATTATTGAGCTACGCCGAAGTTCAATTCACAGCACCGGATCGAATCCCTCTCCTTCAGTGTTTTTCCCTTTGTGGCCTGACTGTAGGACCAACAATTAATCTTTACGTAGATTCTTCGCCCAACAGTGCATATTATAGTAGCCTCGTTTAATTATTAGGCAGCGGCATTCCTTTTAAGATTTGTAGGTCTTTATTGCATGCACCGATAATAAAATGAAAATGCGACGTTGTCATGTCTTCTTTGTTGCTGCTATATATTAATATAATATGGATATGGGCTAGGCCTTCAAAAAACTTGACGGCAATGGACAGCGCGACATAATTAAAATTATTGAAACTACAAAGCTTCCGTCCTCTTTGACACCGCTAGCCTACTAATTCAACGTGGCCACTATACTGTGGAATCCCGGCCACCAAGTCACTCAACTGACAAGTGAGTGCGCTCTTTGTATAATGGCAGTTGTCTTAGCCTAGTATAAATGTCAACATACTTGTCGAACTTGGAGTCAGGCCACAAAGGGAAAAACACTGGAGGAAAGGGATTCGATCCGTTGCTGTGCATGGATTGAACTTCGGCGTAGCTCAATGGTGAGAGCGCTTGGTACGTAGAACCAAGGGCCCGGGTTCGATCCCCCGGTGCCGGAGCGAATTTTTCTCTTCTAATATCAATTGTTACCGTAACAGATAAATTCTGTAGGACCAAAAATTAATCTTTACGTGTAAAATAGGTTGTTAATAGGCACTTATACATATTTTTGCCATTTTTAGCTACATATTTAAGTTATGTACATACTTCTCATTTTCATATTACATAAAATCCGTACTCTACTTATCACCTAAATACGTAATGTTAGGTACTATAGAACTTCTGTATCTTAATTCTCAGGCTGTATAACAGATATTTCATTAAAGTGCCTTTAACTTTGAATAAAGGAATAAAATAGGCAAAAAGAGCAAAGTCAGAGCTCTATAACGCCACTGCTTTCTTTACCATTATAAATGTGACTATAAGCTCTCTTACACTATCAATTGTATCTTTGTGATTGTAATTATCATCATTGTCACTCTACTTATAAGGCTATCATTATCATTATCAATACTGTTGATATCAGGTTTACCATTGTCATCCTAATTAAGTAGCTTAGCTTCCTGCATGCGACAGTCCCGCTAAACAGAAGTGCATCACGTGAAGCGGATTGCAGCAGGCGCTGATCAGCCAGGCGCTTTAATAATGTCACCCGTATTGGTAATCGATACTCGTGCTATGACTCAAGAATGGCTCCAACGCGTGATCGAGAGCTGTAATGAGCAACCATCGTTAGTACGTTGCAAGTGGAAATATAAATAAACAAGCTCGTTGCCACTAGTTAATTGACAAAAATCAGGTTCCATGCCTCAGCTGAGCCGACTCGTTTATGTGTACCGCAGTCCTCCGGTGCGGGTCGCGTGGTTAGTACATCTCGTATAAAGATTTTTCTGTCGTCCTCGGAGTTCTAATGACTAATATGCTTACCGCTGTGGAGTAACAGCATGTATGACTGTGAAACGAGTGGGCCCTGGTTCAAATACCGATTGGGACAAGTTACCTGGTTGAGATTTCTTCCGAGGTTTTCCCTCAAATAACTGAAGCAGAATTGCTAGGTAACTTTCGGCGCTAGACCTTGGACTCATTTCTCTACCATAATAATTACTAGAGGGCGGAATTCTAGGCCCTAAAATGTTAGAATTTTAGGCGCCTAAAGTAGGCTCTTAGACTCCTTTATTTAGGATCTATAAAATAAAAAATAGGCTTTTTTGTTAAAGAATGTCACTAATATAAGATTCAACACTTATTTAATTCAAAATTCTAGGATTAAAAGAAACTTCCACACAATTCACATTTTACAAGGGTACACATGCATACAGAAAATGAAGAAATTCTCTCTTTAAGTTAGTGTTTTTCATTCACCAATCACATTTTCATAGTTTGCTTCCACAGTAGATGATCAGTCGAGTTTGTGTTCAACTGTTGACAGACAGATTAAGATATAATAATATTAATAATAATAATAATAATAATAATAATAATAATAATAATAATAATAATAATAATAATAATTCGTCCCGCAGGAGTTCTTTTACATGTCAGTAAATCTACTGACATGAGCCTGTCGCAATTAAGCACACTTAAATGCCATCGACCTGGCCCCGGATCGTATCCGCAACCTTGGGCATAGAAGGCCAGCGCTATACCAACTCCGCCAACCAGGCCGACCCTTTCATCCATTTGTTGGTGAGGGTGTTATGGTGGCTGTACTGGAATTGGTTCCCAAATCTGTGAATTAGTTCCCAGTTCGTCCCAGAGCTATACTCGAGTTGGTTCCAGGTTGATTTCTCCTGTGTACTGCAACTGGTTCCCGCGCTAGATCAAGACAGAAAACATTTCCCTTCTCATTTTATACAGACTTAGGACTGTCAACTACTGTCTACAGTAGTAGGTAGGTTAAAATTTTTTTGTGCTTAGCGGACACGCTGCGTCGAATAACTTCACAATTTTATTTCTGTACTGGTAAAAATTTGAAACAAACGTGTCGCAGGAATGCATATCTACTTACATTGCCATCAGAAAGCTTTTCCATCCAATCTTTCACAAAAGTTTCCTTTTGTTGCATTATCTTAGGCCTACATTTACTTTTATTCCTAAGCTTAATGTAAGTATCGCACTGAACCTCCTTCAGAGCATCTGCAAGTGTAAATATATTTGGGTGTGGAGCACAAAAGTGCGCATTAAGTTTACTGTGAAAAGATTCAGAACAGTTGGTTGTTCGCTCTAAGGAAGAAGTAAGGATCATGATCGATTATAGGTGGCGTTATAGGCAATAACAACTACTCTGGTACATGATCGATTAGCATCCATGTCCCACACAGCCTGCTACAAAATCGCAGCCTTGGATATTTGAACATGGGGAACCAACTCACGTTGATGATATTTGAACATGGGGAACCAACTCACGTTGTTGATATTTTGTTTGGGAACCAACTACAGAACAGCGGTTTTGGTCGTATTACAGTCTAGTATATACAGTCACGAAGCTCAATACATAGTAAATATGCATCCATAGATAGTTGCTAACCACTAGGATCGCTAATATCGCCTCATTATAGATAATGCGAAATAGTACCGGCACAGTCTATTGTTCCTAGCACACTCATAACTCAAGCTTCGTGACTGTATATACTAGACTGTGCTCGTATGCTAGACATCTTCACATTGCGGGTCTCCCTGGTCATGGGCCCAGCATGACGTAGAGCAACAGCAGAAACATCACAGGGCAGTCACAAGACTACAGGAAGATAGACAATCCCGTGGACGGAAGATAAATTTCTTCCTTTACTCAGCCAGGAATCGAACTTCAGAGAGTTTGGTTGGGAAGAGAACACGCAATCCAAATAGCAAGAACACCCTGTTACACACCTGTTAAACATTTATAGTTTCATTTTTGATGCGCTCTTTCTCCTTATAGCTCGATAGATTTCGCTTTTATCGTTTATATTTTTGCGGTATAATTAAAAAAAAAACCACGTTCTACATTTATTTTTCACAAACTAAGCAGAAGAATTTTTTCGACTAGGTTTTGTACTAGGTGAGGAAGCAAAACATTCATGTGTCGTCGGTGTACCTGCCTGCCACTTCCGCTGTGTGTTTCTGTGGATATATTAGCGTCTGTTCTGCCATAATTTATGAAGCGGGGGTCGTGTACTATGAATCAACAATTTGCAGCACATTTTGTTCAGTAGGTATTTGCTTTCATACATGAGCACTACATCATCTCGACATTCACCTGTCGCGTTGCCAAGTTACAAATCGTCTCAAGACAAACAAGCAATAGCTTGATGAAATTATTGCCTTCAGCCGTTTTATGCTTTTCTTCTCTATGGGCCATTAACCTATTATGTGAGCAGGAAAGATAAATACTTTTTAACCTCCTCCCCAAATTAGATATCCGACTTCAGTGGCGAATTAGAACAGGTTCGTAAATTGGCGCATAGTAATTAATTGTGCCTAAGTAATTAATTTGTCTTTTAACATTTCTGGGGCTTCTGCGTAAATACTGTTATCCATTTGTCTCACGCATCCTAAATCTGTGTATATATACAGGGTGATTCAAAAATATTTTACAACTTTGAACGGTTACGAAAATTTACTGAGTAAACGTACATAATTGGTTTTAATGTTATTTGATAGCAGAATACATCAAGTCTTAGTTTTGCAGTAGAGAATTCTATCACCGCGAGCACTAGTGGCGTTTACTTCAAAATTGCTACTTTCAGAGGTGCAGCGTGTACTCACTGTGTGTTTAGGTTTGAAGAAACGAAATCAGCGACAAGAGTTGAACGTGATTTTCGTACCCAGTGTGTGCAAGGATTCAAGCATACCAACTGTTTATTCTTGGCACAGGACTTTTGTTACGACTGGTTGTTCTGTTAGCCATACCAAATCTCCAGGACGCTCACGTGTTGCTGATGCAGTCGTCGAACAAGTGAGGGATAGATTTTTTGGGTCCCCAGATTTGACGCCCATCGATTTTTTTCTCTGAGGGTTAACTGAGGACCACAGAGTGTTTATACCACTCTTAACTGCCAATCTCATTGAGCTCAGAAATCAAATCAATACTGCACGCTGGAAATGCTGCATCGAGTTTGGGAAGAAATTGATTTCAAGTGGGATGTTTTCTGTATGACCATTGGCAGTCACATTGAACCACATTGGATGTTTGTATGTACACTTGAAATGTTCTCCTATAAAATGACATTAAAATTAATTATGTAAATCTTACCAAAAATTTTTCGTAAGCTTTCAAATTTGTAAAGTCCTTTTTGAATCACTCTGAGCCGTTCAGAGCAGAAGTGGTGTAAGTCAAAATTGGGTAATGAGGTTTAATGTCAAAATTCTGTAAAATACAGCGCAAAGTAGGAATTAATGTGTTCTTCGTGCTATCCACTGACTACTAATAACTTAAATAAATTCAATATTAATTGCTACTTTGCGCTGTATTTTACAGAATGCTTAATTTAACCCTCATTACTCATTTTTGACTTGCACCACTTCTGCTCTCAACAGCTCATATATAAACTCCTTTTTTTCTTCCTCTTTTGATAATTTTGGTTATGGTCATGTTAAAAGTACTGAGACCTACGATATTGATTAGTTCACATACTCGTATTAGACAATTAGAGGTCGCGATGTTTTAAAGGGACCCTTACTAAATTATAGGGGTTTGAAAAGTGAACTCAAATGCTCATGGCCCACATTATAATATGCAGAGACGTTAGCTGTTTTCTCTCTCTAGAAAATTTATTTTTAAAATATCCTTCTGTCAATTTCATAACTACGTGTCAGTTACAACTCGTTCTTCACACGGCATAACTTAACTATAATTGAATCAGTGAGTGGAAAAAAGGGAATAACTACTTTGAACCCTACTTTTCAGGAAACAAAAAAAAAAACTTTCTACAGCTTTTCTGTTAAGTTTGATTTAAATGTTGTCAACAGTAAAAATGTTCACTATTGTTTGTAATATATATATATTATTACCAAACTTTGCTCTATGCCTTGTTAATATTTGTATACAATTGTTTTAAATTTTAAAACTTATTTCCTTTTTCCACTCAGTAATCATACATATACTTTATTAGCTTCCTAGCCTCTCCTCCAGTTTTTTTCCTTCTTTAAAAATGTATATAGATGATTAAACAGGTTAATAACGACTTCCACATTACAATTTTATGGAAAAAAATATACAGAGTGAATCAAAAGTCTGGAACCATATATATATATATATATCTTCCATATGCTTGATTTTCGATTGTTATAGGTGTTACCAGTATTTGTAAAACCAAATGCTCTACCAGTGACACATTCGATTCTAGCTCCAAGCTATCTCAAAAGTCGCCATTTCGAATGCAACTTTGAAATTTTAAATGGAAAGGGGGTCATATAGGTACTCAAAATCATCTGAAATTTTCTGAGAAAAACAGTGGTGCAATTCGTTTTGAGATATGTCTAATCGTTTTCAAGTTATTTAAAGATAACTGTAATAATGACACAAACTTTAGTTACTGCATCTACAGATATTTTGTAACACGGTACGGTACTAAGGAAGCTTTGGAAAAGGTGTTTTTATGCAATTATGGTAATTAACTGTTCCTGCTTTACTGTTCGGTTAATCTGTGGCAGTTTCAATGCATTGTTGTTAGAAAGATTATGAATACAGAATACTGTATGTACGTATATCCAAAGCTTGTGAAGATAAAACATCTCCAGTACACGAATAAAGGAAAGTGATAAGTTCTGCATGTAGTCGAATAATAACCCAACAACATTTCCCCTTTGTTTACATGTATCAGTTACTTCCTGCACCTTATTATTAGTTTATTATAAACATTTTCCAATATTAGCTGTTATAGAACAGTATTGAGTGGAAAAAGGGAACTACTACAGAAGTTATTCCCTTCTTCCACTTCACACAAAAGAATGTTAGTAATATTCCCTTTTTCGGCTCATCCAATGGGTCTATCATTGAGGAACAAAATGGCTATCTCAGTTCAATTTAGCAAAAAAATGTAGATATTCCCTTTTTCCACTCACTGGTTCAATTATTGCAGCGCGTAGTTTTCGAAATGAGTTAATGTTATATTTCATATCTTCATACGATTCTAAAACTGCTATAGCACTGTTATCTCCAAAGCCAGATACATCACATGGATTTGTATGATGAAAAATAGTATTGGTTGCAAATCCTTGGTTTCTTGCGAACGTTTTTCCTTCATACTGAAAAATTATGTTTTAGTGATGTATCTGATTTTGCAACTCAACGCCTCAATTATAGATTAGTGTTGTGAGTGTCTGGACTCGAATTTTCGGAGGCTTGAACTCAGGTTTAGACGTGGTAGTAGCCTATATTATATCATTATACATCAGGCTATGTTTACTTAGGGAAGACTCGGCTAATTCCGCAATATTAAGAAGTAAATCTATCATATTTTTTATCAAAATGTTTATTGAAAAATATTATCAAGGCATATAGACATGAACGAAACCTTTCATTACCAAATGAGATAAAGAGACCTATTAAAATGCAAATATATTTAGTTGTACATACATTACAGTTGAAAAAGAACTCGGGTAATTCCGCAACAGTGCGGATAATTCCGTAGTAATAAATAATTATAAAATACATTATGAAAGTGACATAAAAGAAACAATTTATATGTAACAATGCTCACTTTCTTCACCAACTGTGTAGCAAAACACGAAAAACAACCAGCTTTGGATGTTTCACTGTATTGCCGACAGAGAAGTCCACCAATATCCTTGATTTTTTTCTATAGCACTGCAGAGGACATGTCTCTTGTTGACAGCCTCTCAAAACTTACGTTCACGCTATTGTAAATACGCAGTAAAATAATATATGCACTACTGCGGAATTACCCATACTACGGAATTAGCCGAGTTTCCCCTATAGTAAAAGATGTGTAACAGACTTTCACTACTAACGAATTCTTACAACAACTAATTTTAAAAAGTAAGAGGTGAAAAAATGTAAATATGTTGGAGCAACATAACAAATATAAATGACACTCTGGAGGAAATTAAAACTAGATTAAATATGGGAAGTGCCTGTTATTTTTCGGTTGAGAAGCTTTTGTCATCCAGTCTACTCTAAAAAATCTGACAGTTTATAAAAAAAAAGTAAACTTATATTATCAGTTGTTCTGTATAGTTGGTAAACTTGGACCCTCACTTTGAGAAAGGAACAGAGATTAAGTGTTTGAGAATAAGGTGCTTAGGAAAATATTTGGGGCTAAGAGGCATGAAGTTAAAGGATAATGAAGAAAGTTACACAACGCAGAACTGCACGCATTGTATTCTTCACCTGACATAATTAGGAACATTAAATCCAGACGTTTGAGATGGGCAGGACATGTAGCACGTATGGTGAATCCAGAAATGCCTATAGATTTTTAGTTGAGAGGCCGTAGAGTAAAATATTTGGGGAGACCGAGACGTAGATAGGAGGATAATATTAACATGGATTTCAGAGAGGTGGGATATGATGGTAGAGACTGGATTAATATTGCTGAACACAGGGACCGATGGCGGGCTTATGTGAGGACGGCAATGAACCTCCGGGTTTCTTAAAAGCCTAAATAAGTAAGTAAATCTGCGTGTATAGCAATCAGCTATTTCTCTCGGGTCATTACCGCAATAGAGCGCTGCAAACATTGAGAAAAAACTATTTCTTTCCTGCTTAATGGTGCTGCCACAATCTAGTAGCTATATATATAGTCACGAAGCTCAATACATAGTAAATATGCATCCATAGACAGTTGCTAACTACTAGGATCGCTACTATCGCCTCATCACACACAATGCGAAATAGTACCGGCACAGTCTATTGTTCCTAGCACCCTCACAACTCAAGCTTCGTGACTGTATATACTAACTAGACTGTGGTGCTTCATAGAAGGAAAAGTGTAATAAAATTTGTTATATTTAACATTTAAAATCACCTCTTAAATTTTAGTGCATCGGTCCGCTTCCACCCTATATGATCTACAAGTCTGTGGGCCGAATTTTATGATACTCTATGTACAGTAGTGGCAAAAAAAAAAAAAACCGGACCGACGGAATAATCGCAGTCCCCGAAATGAGCCACTGCGCATGCCACGCCCGCATTCACAAGATAGCGAGTAATCTATTGAAATTGTTGTAGTTTCGACTGCTGACGTAGCCCATTTCGAAAGCCATTAGAAAATAAGCTGGTAAAATTCATGTTCTGGGAATAATAAGTTAATTAAATAGTAAAATACCGCTGCAATCGAAAAGTATTGGGAATAAATTTGAATAAGGAACAAAAAAATGTTTCTTTCTCAGGCAGGATTAGAACCACGAAAGTCTTAGTTACCAGTCTATCGTGCTGTCACTGTGAACAAGGCTGTGAAATCAGCTACAAGGGTCGGTCCGGTTTTTTTGCCACTACTGTACAATTTTCCTCTCATTAGAATCGAGTCCGCAGTACAGAAGTTTTATGAGCGGTTCGCAGGCGACGAACTTCAGCTACAAAATTGCAGCCGATCTCGCTAATTGATTTCTCTCTCTGTCTCAATTTGCAGAGTATCGGTGTGTGCACACTACTCCCGCTCTTGTATTATTCATCCATGCCATCGTTATCGGTAATATGTGAAATGACAATGTGTTATTATAATTAGTTCGGTTTTTACGTGAAACTTTGATGTAGGATTATCTGCCTGTGGATCGTGACAAGAGTGTCATTATATACAGCATATTACTCATTTTCATTATTGAGCCGGTCGAGGTGTATGGAACAGTTAAGGGGCAGTTTTAACGCTACGCGGAAACCGCTGACGTTGGCTGGAATTCCGCATAGAACACGGATGTCTGTTCTTTGTTAATATGATCCCGTGTGCAATTTTACGTGGAAATCCAGAGACTTGCCAAAGGGAGGGTCTCAGCATGTGTTTCCTACTTATAGCCTACGCTGTGTAAGAAAGGATTAAGATGTTACAGAAAATAGAGTTCGAAATTTTCACAAAATTACATGCCTTACATTTAGCATAGGCTACCCAAAAAATGCATTTCTGTCAGTCCGTTTCTTTCTGTGCTGACTTTTTTTATAAACTATTGGGCGAATTCTATTTATAGTCAGTGTTTATGAGTTAATTCATCGCAGAAAAATGGACATTGAATATAAACATTAATGATTTATATATTTTTTTTCATTGTTCATACTTCACTGCACATCACTGACCAAAGCGTCACCCTCTGGGAAAGACGCATCGAACTGTGGAGGAAACTAAAAGAAAGAGTAAAGTAACCCTGTCTACTTATTTCAATTTGTACGAAGAAGGTGTAATCTCACAACAAGAGTAGGCCCTACTCTACATAAAAAGGAAGGGATTCAAATTCCTTTCCAAGGATATTTAGTGTAACGTAAGAAATGAAATGCAGGACACAAGGTAACGTATCACTTATTTCCGATCTTTATCAATTTTGTAATATCACATAAAATAGTTCTGTGGCTCAGAGAAACTATATTAACAAAATAAAGGAGCATTTGTAACACAAAATTTGATACCTAACCTATAACTAGAGTTTGTAATACCTGTAAGGCCAGGCGCAACTAATCGATACGAACATATGAAGACTTTGTCAGCTATGGATGATTTATAATTTATTTCATAGGCTACACTTTACTGTATAATGTTAAGATACCATAAAGCAGGGGTCGTCAGCACAGAGCGCGCTGGGGCTAGTCTCTCTTACCCGCGGTAAACGCAGTGCACTAGGGTGCACTCCGTAGCTGCTAGCGGGTATGCTCTCTATCTCTCCCTCTTGCACGACAGTGCACACGGGACAGCACCGCGTACCCTTTGCACATTTCAGCGAGTGCTGACGATCACTGCCATAAAGTGTCGTATCCAACTCGTGGATATAACACTCGTTTGTGCGACAAACATTCACTAATGCCATAATCATCAAGATTATCCACTTTTTGCATAAATAACTATGAAGTTTTTCTTTCTTCTAGAATCTAGAGCTTTAATAACATCCGACTGATTTATATAGATTAGTTGTCGTTTTCCCCTTCAACACAAGTTTTATAGGAAACTGAATCAACTTCAAACCAGCTCCGATACTTAAGTTATCTATCTGGACTTGAATCTGATCTCTTACAGTCGGAAATCTATTTTATCTCAACGCAGACAATTCAGAAATGGAAGCGGAAATCGAATTACTAGTTAAAAAATCAGCACACTACTTCGATAAAAGATGTCACAAGATCTGTTGAGAACTCTATAATAATAATAATAATAATAATAATAATAATAATAATAATAATAATAATAATTTATTTATTCTGGCGAAGTTAAGGCCATCAGGCCTTCTCTTCCACTTAGCCAGAAACAAAAGAAGCTGATATAATTTGCAGCTGACTAAGCTGCTGTTGTAATTAAACGGACCCCGTGGAAGAATAAGACTGTAACAGTGTAACGGTTTTTTACGCAGCTTCAAAGTGTAAAGTCCGAGAACTCGCTTGAATTTCGTGTCCTCCTTTTCTTGCAATGTTGTTGCGTGAATTGGTGGAAAGTCAGTTTCCTGCAGCAACCTACTTGACCTTCCTCACCACAGGCCGAAAAATGACATTCCCACGGTATAAACAGTTTTCTTTTCAAGTTACTTTCAACGTTGAAACATTGTTGACAGCAAAGTGTTTGAGGGAGTAATGTACGCTTAAAGTTCAATAGGCTAGTCTACACCTACAAGAAAACAACACGTAGAAAATGTAGACTATAATCTATGCAGACAAATGTAATCTATGTTTTAGGTTGGTGAACTTGAGTCTGCTCAAGGGGAGATGTAGTCTCAAATACACTGTTAGATGTAATTGCAAAAAAGTATTCTCATTAATCCACTCGTTTAGGCGATTGAAGATACCCTTTTCCCTGAAAAAGATAGTGCAAACACTCGTGATGCCCCACTTCGATTACTGTGATATTCTGTTAACTGACCTAAGCGTTACTTCGGCGCAGAGACTACAACGTGTTCATAAAATGTGCGTCCGTTTCGTCTGCAATGTTCGCCGGGCTGATCACGTAACACCATCCCTCGAAATGTTGTCCTGGCTCCGTCTAGAAGTTCGTAGGAAAATCCAGTCTTTCTCCCCTCTTTCACATTTTACATTTCTCCACTCCTGTCTATCTTGCGTCTCGTTTTCAAAATTTATCCTCCCACCATAACCTAGACACACGATCACAACACTCCTCAATATTATACATTCCCTCCAACCGAACATCCTCATATTCATCTTCTTTCACTGTGGCTGTTCGACTTTGGAATTCCCTACTGAGTAATGTCAGGGACTGTCAGACATCAAACCAATTTAAGAGTAGACTAAGGAAATATTTTTCTAAGAGTTCAAGTTAACAATATAACTGTTTCAAGTTTCTCAATGTTTAATGGTTATATATAAGCCTATATATATCACAGAATAAATATTTAAATCATCTAATTATTATTATTATTATTATTATTATTATTATTATTATTATTATTATTATTATTGATCACTGATCCCACAATTCTTTAGCTATCCATCTGAAATTTGGTACAGGTATTTACAATGACTGACTCTATTACGATACTTAATTACAATACCTTACCATGCCAGAAAGCCTAATTACGAACCTACCTAATCTAACCTGAATATTTTCTCATGATCTATTAAAGGTATAGTTCTAAACTTTTGTACACATTTACTCTACATTATATGTAATAAATCCCTTTAGTCAGAATTTTAAAACTTCAAATTTTGTTTTTAAAAAAAATTTAAAAAAATGTGATAGGGTTAAAAAATATCATTGCTTTGCCAAATTAAATTTCTTTAAATATTCACCTAAAAACAAATTTTCTGCAGGGGAATTTGCATTATGCAATAATAAAGAAGTGTGCAAAATTTCATTACTGTATCTCAAACAGTTTGAGAAAATGTTCCTTATTTATTGGAAATTAGTTATTGCGGATAACAAGTCGTAAAGTTTAAATTTGCATGCCACATGATTATTTTTTTTTACTTCTTGTGACCAACAACAGCAACAACTACAATAACAACAACAACAACAACAACAACAGCAACAACAGGCACTAGTTATAGCACATGAACGAATTGATAAATCAATTAATTATCCTAAATCCTAACGAAAAATCATTTTTAAAAAATCAAAAAAGCTAAGGAGGTCTAACTTGTACACAGAGAAGGGTCGTGGTATTTAAGAAGCCATTTTAAAATCTATTTAGGCTAACATTTGGGTCGTAAAATTTTGTGGAGAGATTCCCAACACTGTGTAATATTTTTAGACTAGTTTTTAGAATATGTGATTTTTGGTCAGTTTGGACCTACATTTTCCCTCATTCATTAATTCATTGTGTTCTGCCAAAGGGCAGGTCTTTCACTGCAAACCCAGCATTCTCCAGTCTATCCTATTTTCTGTCTTTCTCTTTATTTCCTCATATGATCATATATCTTAATGTCGTCTATCATCTGATATCTTCTTCTGCCCCGAACTCTTCTCCTGTTCACCATTCCTTCCAATGCATCCTTCAGAAGGGAGTTTCTTCTCAACCAGTGACCCAGCCAAATCCTTTTCCTCTTTCTGATCAGTTTCAGCATCATTCTTTCTTCACCCACTCTTTCCAACACAGTTTCATTTCTTATTCTGTCTATCCGATTCACATGTTCCATCCTTCTCCATATCCTAATTCAAATGCTCTAGTCGTTTCTCTTCACTTGGTCGTAATATCCATGTTTCTGCCCCATACAATACTCCACTCCACAAAAGCACTTAACTAGTCTCTTCCTTAGTTATTTCTCCAGAGGTCCGCAGAAGATGCTCATTTTTTCTATTAAAAGCTTCCTTTGCCATTGCTATCGTCCTTTTGACATCCTGGCAGCATCTCATGTTACTGCTTATAATATACCTCGAGTATTTGAAGCTATCCACTTGCTTGACTACCTCATTTTCAATTCGCAAGTTTACTTTCTTTACTTTTCTTCCTATGACCATGGTCTTCGTCTTGTTGGCATTTATCTTCATTCCATACTGCTCACAGCTGTCATTTAGCTCTAGTAGCATATCCCTTAATATCTTCTTTTCTGCTAACAACGCCAATCTCTCCTCAATGCAAGTATAAAACAACACATGGAATTGCTTATTGCAAATGACAACAGGTTTAAGAAAGTAAAACGGCTCTCAAGGCATTGATATTTGACGATGAGTTTCTTGAAAAGGTAGAGGAAAGCGTTAGCTTTTATATGAGTATTTAGGCTTTCATGGTGACTGTGATCAGAATTAGCCCTTGAGTATTCCAAAGTATCATATTACTTGACATTTTCAATGTTTTAGAACTACATACAGGTTCCATCACCAGGGCAATCGTAAGACCAGAGGCGTCGGCTATTCTGTTGAGCTCGTTGCGCCATGCTAATCCTGACTAGCGTCGTGCAATGTTCGAACATGAGAAGGGATATCAAGATACTACAAACTTCGCCCTACTCCATAGGCATCCCAACAGTACGCGGAAGTGAAGCTTGTAAACTAAAATAACTGAATCCGCTGAAAACCGGTAAGAGGCCTTATGTTCGGTTCATATTTGCTGAGTCTCTGTAGAACCGAAGCTTCTTTTGCGTTTGTTCAAAGTTTTAAAAGTCATGTTGTATTTAACGACGCTCGCAACTGCCGAGGTTATAAAAGCGTCGCCAGTGTGCCGGAATTTTGTCAGAATTTTTCTTTTACATGCCAGTAAACCTACTGACAGAGTCTGTCGCATTTAAGCACACTTATGTTCGGTGCTTTTCTCTTTAGTTTTCCTCTCCCTGCGTCGTCTTTAAGCTTTAGCTGCATAAGGATGTCAGGCACATATCTAGCGAAGTTATGCACAATAAAGAGTATAGATAATGTTTCTTTTTATTAATGTTACTAAACATTGACAAAAATATAAATAAATCAAACAAAATAAATAAAAAAGCGCTTATGTTCAAAGTACCAACTAGCATTGTGCAATGTTCATACTTGAGGGAGGAAATCAAAACATCACAAGCTTTGTCTTATTTCATATGAAAATCTAATCGCAAGATGTGTGCTCAAATCCTTAAGCGGTTTAAAATAGTGTCCTGCAATGTTTGAACATGAGAGAGGCAACCAAGACATTACAAACTTCGTCTTATTTTATATTGAAAAGTAATCGCAAGATCTATGCTAAAACATGAAACGGTGGGAGTGGATGACAGCGAATATTTTTGCAACAAAGTATAAGAAACACGACAGGCCTTCTTCTCCAGAGCGAACATCGACGAATGTCGAACTTCGCTATACTCTACTAACTTGAAATGAACATAGTGCCTGTAATGCACGTCGCTAATACTTTCATGATCCGTACAGTCACACAAATATCGTTACCGAGCAACTGTGATTTATTTGAATATTATGTGAAGAATGTAATTATAGCTATTTTTGTCGGTAATTGATGTAGTAACAACTATAATGTATTTTTAAAACATAATGTGATGTACATATATACACGTATATCTGTCGATGGTATTTTTGTAATAAAAATTACCTAAATAAACCTTCACAAGATTTGTTATAAAATTTTAACTCAGCTAAAATCATGAAGGGAGGGAGGGGAAGATAGGAGAGGCCAGCGAACTTCAAGAGCACAGATATATAAGGGGCAAGTTCGAGCGAGCTGTGATAGATCCGCTTCTTCAAAGCAGATTTTGGTTCTTGTCACGCTCGACAAACTTGAACCGAACACAGAGCTTGAAATGCACGACACTCATCCGAATGACTGAGACCCGAAAGTCTAATTATCTAACTTCAGCCTTTCTTACTCACTTTGCATACTAGTTAATTAGTCTTTCGCTAGAACCACACACTTCAATTGCAGATGCAGCACAGGGGTATTAAAAAATAATATATTTTTAAAAATGTCACTGACCCAATAGTGTTCCGGAGTATGGGTAAACGTCATCACCAAGATTTAACTAATTTATCTTTGAAACTTCAGAAAATATCTGCTTCTTCTGCACAAGTGGAATGTGTATTTTCTAATAAAATTGGTTACACAGCCATTCACCTGTCAGAAATTGTCTAGATTTTGATAAATATTTAAAACTACTGCACATCTATTAGACTCACAAAATGATGGATAACAGTACAGATGATTACTGACAACCACTTAATGATTTAAATACTTGGAACGTGGTTACTTTGGAAATAAATATGCATCAAGTTGCCATGTATACAGTATAATTAATATAATTTAGGCGCTCAGCGCACAAGTGGTCCAACCCACAAAATTTGCATATTGAGTATATTGCTTTAAAGGGCTTCTCATATTGTTCTCTTCAATTTGTAAACCAGCCTAATCATCATTCCCAGTTCTCTATGGGATTTGAGCACAATTTTCGTTTGTGTATAGCATTTGGCGCACTGTTGCAGAGAAGTAAAGTGGAGATATAATTTTGTTATTTGTGAGTATATTTTAATCATATTTAATATACTGTATGTTGAAGACTTTTTTTTTTTAAAATATAGTGTAAAACTGGCTCATTTTTGTACTTATTTATTAATTTGGTTTCTTATAAAACAATAAAACTACTTTTTTAAATATATTATTATTCACCGATAGATTAGCCTACATAGTCTACATATCGTCTACATGAAAAAAACCATGTAGACTGCACTTAGATTACACGTAAGAAACACACATAGGCGTAAAATTATAGTCTACGACACATCATTGGTTTGAAGTATTGAAAAACTAATAAACATGACGACATAGAATATTTTAAGTAGCTTGTTAGCTTAAGGCTATCCTTTTATTTAGCAGATTTGTTTTCTAGTACGGAGATTTCATAGGGTCAATTCCATGACGACAAACGTTAAATTACGAAATACAATTAAAAAAAAAAAGAAGTATGTCCATGAAATTCTCCACAGCTATGCAGAATGAAGAGAGACAGACTAGACAGACAGAGACAGAGATACAGATAGAAAGACTAGACAGACATACACAGAGAGATAAGTAGACTGAGTAGAAAAACAGAGACAGAGAGACAGACTAGACAGATAGACAGATTAGACACAGGTAGAGACAGACTTGACAGAGACAGACAAACTAGATGCATAAAGACAAACTAGACAAACACAGAGATACAGGTAGACAGGCTAAACAGACATAATCGGATACAGAGAGACAGACAGATACAGAGATATAAACAGATACACACAGATAGATAGACAGATTAGACAGACAGGTAGCCTACCAGAAAAAACATGTCTAGGAGCACGCACGCACACATAACTATTTGTCTGACGTAGGACATACAAACTCACGGACAGAGAGGCAGGAAGAGAGGGACAGACAGACAGACAGACAGGGATAGAGAGAGAGACGGGGAAAGAGGGAAAAACAGACAGGGAGATAGGAAGAGACAGACAAGAAGAGAAGGAGAAACAGACAGGAAGAGGGAGACAGACAGGAAGAGGGAGACAGACAGGGAGAGAAGAAGAGACAGATAGTGAGAGAGACAGACAGGGAGAGACAGGGAGAGAGGAACAGACAGAGAAACAGGAGAGAAGGGAAAAGACAGACAGGGAGAAAGGAAGAGACAGACAGACAGAGAGGGAGAGACAGACAGACATATATAAATAAGTAGGCAGACAGGCAAACTTACAGATAGATAGATAGGATGACAACATACAAGTGAGCAGAAAATCTTGTCGTTGAAAAGTATAATCATATTCATCTCTATTGCTCTACCACTTCATAACATTCTTTTCGTTTCTGAGCGTCTCTCTCACTCATGCTGTTTTGTTGTAACCACTTCCGCGTTCGTTCCGCAAGGTCAGAACGTGCGACTCTCGCGCTGCATGGCCTTGCAGAAACAACACAGTCCAACAAATCGCGAGGAAGACATCTCCAGCTAGTTCTACATTTACAGGACGCGGTGTGCGAAAATACAAATACATAGGCTTGGTGTTATATTATGAAAGTCGATTTCATAGATCCGAACTCTTCCAAGTGATTTTCTATCTGTTGAAATGATGCCCTGCGTTAATTTATTTGGAAATCGGACATCATGATGATTGTACAGCACTAGAGACCCATATGATGTTCTCTCTTTCTCCTAATCCGTTTTCAGTTTAAGTGGACGGTCACATCTGAACCCCTTTTTATCTGTAGGAGGATATTTCTGCTAAGAAGGCCAGACATTTTCTGCTGGGGCGGTGACAATGAGTTGATGGGGTAGAATTAACAGAATAATAATAGAGCGTATTCCGAATCTCAGCGCTGAGCAATCTGATGGCATCACGGTGTTCTGAATTTCAACGATGACGTCACTGATGCTTAACCGGTGTCGCGCCGGTTCCATCAGCTTGCAGAGGTGGTGACAGTATTCATCAGCCGCCATCAGTGAATCTGATTGGTTCTTGTATAGGGCGGGAATTAGCAGACAAATGACATCGTGCACTGTTGTGTCATGGCGGTGTGTTCTGCTTTGTTTCTGCTGTATTGTTCGTAATGAGCACAACGTAAAAAAAATACGTTAATGACTTATAAGCTAACATGTCAACGGACCAGTTATTACTACCGGTTCAAGAAATAAGTTGTTTATGATCTATTTTCTTTGAACGAGATGGCAGTACGGAAATTTCGCAAAATCTTGCTAGCGTAACACAGACAACAACTTGTACAGCCACCATGTAGTTATTGAATCTTCCAGCAGTTTTGTTCCTATTTCTCTGCAGCGTGACGTCATTGTTGCCCACCGGTCCGATGAGATTCGGAATATGGTGATAGAAAATGGGAGTATTCTGAAAAATGGCTAAACACTGCCTTCGTCCACCAAAAAATTACAATTAACCTTACCAACATCTGAACCCGGATCTTTGGCGTGGAAATCCAACGCTGTAGCAGTGTAACCATTCGGCCGACTGCATCTTACTCGTACAATCAACTTTAAAACTATTACGATTACATTTATAAATAATAATACCAAGAGTATGAAAACTCCCGTCATAATGACCAATATGGAACATTTATTATTTTTAAAGAGCTGGTTTGACGGTGCCCGCTGCATCCATCACTCCTCTGCTAGATCTTGTTTCTGCATTCGAGTTCTTTTTGTGCTCTCTAACAGTACATGGAAAATACATAACCGGAAATGTGGCCGCGACCTATTTAAAGCTAACAACTAAACTGGCCTCAAGGGATAGAGAGAACCGTGGGAAGGAACAGGCTCTGTAAAAGTATGTGGGATAGGGAATGAACTTGGCATCGAATACAGGACCCTGAAGCGAAGAAAAATCTTGCTTAGTACGGTGAGATTAAAAGTGACCTATATTACATAGAGGTAGGCTATGTACGAATTTCTAATCTTTCCAGGTTATAATAAGAATAGTCACTGCCATTACAGGCCATGAAGACCCACAATGTAGAGGGGAGGTTTGGGTTCCCACCTGCATAGACAGTCATACATGCTCACCGCCCTTACCTCCAAGGAAATACCCCTGATACTCATTTCTGTTTGAGGCTGGGAAAACTCCAGGACCATCGTGCGGCCGGAAGAATTAAATCAATAAAGGAAATCCATGACCACATGGGGAATCGAACCCGCGATCTTCCGGCTTGCAGCATTAAGCGACGCTACCAGGTAAAATAAAATATATCTTATAGTTCTATAATATGAAATGATTAATTCCGCTTTATACTGTTTCCTTCTCGAAAATGGTTGTTCAGACTAGCAGAGTCGAGGAAGATCTTCGTCGGTCACATTTATGAATATTTTAATTATCTAGAATGTGAGGTGTTTGAGAATAAGGAAAATATTTAGGGCGAAAAGGGATGAAGCTACAGGAGAATGGAGAAAGTTACACAACGCAGAACTACACACATTGTTTTCTTCACCTAACATAATTAGGAACATTAAATCCAGACGTTTGAAATGGGCAGGGCATGTAGCACGTATGGGCGAATCCAGAAATGCATATAGAGTGTTAGTTGGGAGACCGGAGGGAAAAAGACCTTTGGGGAGGCCGAGACATAGATGGGAGGATAATATTAAAATGAATTTGAGGGAGGTGGGATATGATGATAGAGACTGGATTAATCTTACACAGGATAGGGACCGATGGCGGGCTTATGTGAGGACGGCAATGAACCTGCTGGTTCCTTAAAAGCCATTTGTAAATAAGTAATAATAATAATAATAATGCGTGGCACCAAAACTCATGAAGGGCCCAGACCGACCAGCCGGCCTCACGTCCACATGCCGAAGCAGAGGTGGAAGATCATTCAACCAAAATAGAAGTATCGTGTGGTTAGCACGATGATCCCTCCAGCCGTTATAGCTGGCTTTTGCAACCGGATTTCGCTACCTATTGTAGCTCTCCAAGTGCATCACGATGCTAAGTGGGCACCGGTCTCATACACTGACCGAAATTTCATGAGAAAATTTCTTTCCCCATGAGGATGGGAACCAGCGCGCATTCCGTAAAGCTAGTCCTAGGCAGGATGCCTTAGACCACGACACCACGACGCGGGACAACCAAAGTCAGTACCTTTATGAAAAACAATAATGGAATACTGGCCTATCATGGGTTGCTACCGACGTAGCTGGGGAGGTAGATCATTTACCTACTGATCAGAGGCTGAGATCGGGCGTGGTTTGGAATCACGCTTGGGATGATTACGGGGTTGTGTTTTGGCGCAAAACTACGTTCCAACTGTAAGGCAAATGTCATGTAATACAATGCGAATACTCGGACTCATCTGGATAATTACCATCTCACTATCACCAATTCTAACGATGCTAAATAACCTTGCAGTCATTTAAGTCCTTTGTTTTATACAGTGAAATGAATTTAGTACATAGCAAGACCTTATCACCATCCATACATTACAGAAAATAAATTAAATATCTTACTAAAAGTGAAAGAAGCAGTAGTAAATACCTAATATATCTAAATTGTGAGCTAAATCCCAGTTTTTCTTCCAATAATGAAGCCACAATTATAAAGTCTACAAACAGACTTGGACATGACCTTCTGGTTGCCTTGGTACTTGGTTGTCGAGATCGGCATCGTTGCGAGAGTATTATTTACGATTGTGAAGACTGTCGCCACATGAATGTTCATAGTACAATATTGTTTACAGCTCTCGATTCACACAGTCTCATGTAGGTTACACTTCTTTTTCTTCCTCAAGTTTAGCCTTCACTGTGTGTGTTGTAATTTCGTAGCAAAAAAAAATTAGTTACAATCCCAACTCATAAGGGACTCAAATAATTCTCTGTTTCAAGTCCTTATGACTGTGTGGAATCGTGTTGCCAAAGCGCTGCCCGAGCCTGCGATGTGTATCGATATGTTCCCCAGAGCGCTGATCTTTCATCCAGGCGGCCCAGATTCCATCATCGGCCAGATCGTGATTAAATTTGTGGTGAAAAAGCAGACGTTGAGGATATTTCTCTGGGTACTTCCGTTTCCTTATACACTCCAGTTAATAATATTAAAATAGTTTGTATGGTAACGACATGCTAGGAGTTTCGGTACTGTTCGTAAATTACAGCTCTTCACGTATAATATCCTAATATCCTTTCTCAAAGTAAAGGATGAATACAAAAAAGAAAAATAGAAGCTAATCTAAAATGATGGACATTGATTATAAGTCGCCAACACAAAGTAGGCCTATTATTAAGAAATTGCTAAGTATGTAGTCAGTTTAAATCATCTTCTTGTATTGCTTGGCGTAGCTTTTGAAGTCTATATTACGTAGAACCTCGATAATCCGAAATAACAGAGACCAGGGTAGATCGGACTATCAATTCGTTCGGATTATCAAATATATGGAATTATTCTATTGAAATTAAAAATAAATATATTGTACAGGACTATAAACATAAAAAGGTGGTAGAAATCAATGTCTCTCTTTTATTCTGCTTAATCTCCCTTTTCATCCGACACATCACTGCAAATAGGGGAGAGAGGTTCATTGGATAACACACCAAAAATCTCAGAAATGAGGGCGTCCCTGGTCGGGGGATCGGCATGACCTAAGACCACCGCTGAGACATCACAGGACTATCATAAGACAACGGGTAAACACCCAATCCCGTGGACGGGGAGATAATTTTTTTCCAAACAAACAAAGTTTCCAGGAGAAAACAATACTATTAATATTACTACAACAAAAATATAAAGATGCAGTGTTACAGAGATCTTTTCCACCTATAAGTAATCTGAAACCAAGATCGAAGGTACTCTTGGTTGAAGATTTCGCAATTGAGTTTAAATTTACACGAATGAAAGACTGCTAAAAGTCAGAGTTTTAAGCTGAATCTGTGATCCGTATAACCTCTATAAAATAATAATAATAATAATAATAATACTAATAATAATAATAATAATAATTTGGTAACGAACAGGATGTGGAAAGAAAGGGTAATTATAGAATAACAACAGTGGAATGGAAGATCTATGTAAGATAAAAAAGAGAAAGACCGATGACCAGTTCTTTGTATCATACAGAGGACACAATGTCTATATTAAACATACAGGGTACTATTGATAGACATTTCGCTAGCCCCGCTACGAGCGTGCTAAACTAGCCCCGACTTTGCCAGAGGAGGGACGAATTATTCATATCGCTAACATTGGTTTATGAATATGAAAAACGTTAGTTTCGCTGATCATCCACCGGAAGCCCGTGCTAAATATGTCTATGAATACGGCCCACAGAGATTTCCTATGCAGACCGGTCCCACGTATACTGAGGATCACGTAAGAGTAGTTCCTGAAGGGCTAATTTGGCCGTCTCTTCAGTGTTGCCAACTAATACTAGATATCACCAAAAGATAATAAAATCACACAATGCCATGTAGTATGATAATAATAATAATAATAATAATAATAATAATAATAATAATATAGTATTAACATTAACGATGTCTTGCTTATTTACCATAGCTCATTTTTATATTGGAGTAGTGTTTTCTAAAAGGCTCAATAATTTGTGAAAGAGTATATTTTTCTTCTGGGCCTTTCGCACATTATGTTAGTAGTTAGTAGATCTAATATTAAAATGTATTTTGTCTGACAACATTAAATTAATTGCTTTGATTAAACAGTTTATGATTCACGAGACCTAACCCAAAAATGTATTTTGTTTGATCGCGTGAAATAATTAGTACGAATTCCGAAAACAAATGCCATTTTAAAATGTGTGCTTTAGAATATTTACTCCATTATTGTAATAAAAGTCTAAACACGAAAGAAATTAATTAAAATGTGAAATGGTATTTCTATCGATTATCCAAGGGCATGTATCACACGAAATATGTTATATTTATTTACGCTTAGCCTACCTGACTAATCTTGAAATTGTAACCACAACACAAAGCAACACATAGACTACAATAACTATTATGTATTAATATTAATACATGATATTAATTAATTATTAGTATGTCCAAATTTCACTAACTTCCAGTAATCGGCTCAGAAATCTAGAACAATTTTAATTTTCAGAATTTAAACTACCGACAACTTATGTCAACATAACAGTTATAAAATCACTACCAGTTGTAGGGTAAGTTGCCTATTTCCGTGATACCCCTAATCCCGTGATACTTTTTTTTTAAATTGAATGTCAGTCAAAACTTTGCTGTTCGACCATAGCGCCAGACATCTTTCTCGAAAGAGTGTATCTTTCGCCTACTTTTGAGACATCGGTGAACTTCCTAGCAAGATACCCAACCCCGTGACATTCAGTGAAATAAACGTATCACGGAATTAGGCAACTTTACCCTAGTATTCCTCAGTACCGAAATTCAAAACGAAGTTAGCAAAAGAAAATTCAACCTCCAAACTAGAAAATCATCATAATCCACTAGCTTATGTAGTAATGAGGGAAAAATGGTTAGGTTTCACCCTTAGGGTATGAAGTAAGCTGACCCGGACTATAGTATGTTCCGTCGGCTTAATAACGATAGTACGAAGCGCCAGGCCCGAGGAAGCTAAACTCTCTGTACATTTGAAATGTAAAAGACAGGGATAGATAGTGGAAAATGACAAGTGTGTGATTAAAACAACACTATTGGTAGAATTGAATAGTTACCTATTTCAGTTACATTGTATTAGTTTAGTCTTATTTGTTTTTGTGAACTTGTTTGATGGAACGAAATAACCAGTAATGACATTTCTATAATAATTCAAAAAGCGTATCTTTGCATGGCAAATTCAAATATAATACATTTCTGGATTTAAAGATTAGGTTCGAAAAAATAAAGAAATAAGTCTGAGACCAGAATCCTGGAAGGAGCATGAGGAAATCGTACGATAATATTATGTAAGCGCATAATTTGTGGTACCCTGAAAACATTAACACAGAGCTAAATTATGCGTAACCAATTACAGCTGAAACACGAAACCAATAATTATTATACAACTCGTAGAAAAAAGAGAGCAAAGCCTTGCACTTGAGCGCCTTACCATGGTAACACGAACTTACACTTTGCACTGACATCTGATCTGAAGCTGCTTTTGGATTATCTGTTGCACACGCCCTTGTCCCCAGAGGCACTCAAAATTTGAATAACTCATCGAACAAAAGCGGGAATGTAATTTCACGCATATTGAATCCCAAAATAAGTACACAAGCACAGCTCGGGTAGCGTCTAATTTTAGTTCCCGCTGCATAAAGTGACACACGCGGTGCCTTCACACACACAAAAAGGCAGCGAACACACCTGAATTCAGAACTGTGATTACCCTCATTTATCCATCTGCCTATCTATTTATTCAAACATCATTAACATCTATTTATCCAACCATCCACCTCATTTATCCAACCATTCGTCCATCTCATCTCATTTCATCTCATCTCATCCATTCACCCATCCCATCCCATTCATCCATCCCATCCAACAATGCATCAATGCATCCCATTAATCCAACCTGTTTATCATTCCATCCCATCCTATCTCTTTCATTCATTCATTCATTCATTCATTCATTCCATCCACCTATTCATTCATCTCACTCTCTTATTAATTCAATCATTCATTCATCTTATCACATTCTATGTCATTTAATCCTCTCGGATTCATTCATTCATTCATCCATTCATCCATTCATCCATCCATTCCATTCATCCATCCTATCCACCCATTCACCCCATACCATCCCATCCAATCTTATCCCATCTCACCCCACCCCATCCTCTCCTATTAATTAATTAATTAATTAATTAATTCATTCATTCATCCATCCATCCATCCATTCTATTCATCCATCCTATCCATTCCATCTCACCCTCTTATTAATTTATTCATCCATTCAATCATCCAGCCATCCTATTCCATCTCATGTCATTCAATCCTCTCTGATACATCCATCCATCCATCCATCCATCCATCCATTCATCCATCCATCCATCCATCCATCCATTCCAACCATGCACCAATACATCCCATTATTCTATCCCAACTATTTATCATTCCATCCCATCCGTTATCTCTCATACATCCATTTCACTAATTAATGAATTAATTCATTCATTCATCCACCCACCCACCCATCTTTCTCATATCATCTCATCTCATCCATTCACCCATCCCATCCCATTCAACAATGCATCAATACATCCCATTAATCCAACCTATCTATTTATAATTCCATCCCATCTTATCTCATTCATTCATTCATTCATTCAATGTCATCCCATCCCACTCTCTTATTAATTCAACCATTCATTCATCTTACCATATTCAATGTCATTCAATCCTCTCTGATTCATTCATTCATCCATCCTATCCACCCATTCACACCATACCATCCCATGCAATTCCATCTCATCTCACCCCACCCTCTCTTATTAATTGATTCATTCATTCATCCATGCATCCATTCTATTCATTCATCCTATCCATTCCACCTCACCCTCTCTTATTAATTCATTCATCCATTCAATCATCCATGGTATTCCATCTCATGTCATTCAATCCTCTTTGATACATCCATCCATCCATCCAACACCATGCACCAATATATCCCATTGATCCATCCCAACTATTTATCATTCCATCCCATTTCATTATATATCTCACCCATTCATCCATTTCACTAATTAATTAATTAATTCATTCATTCATTCATCCACCCACTCATCCATCTTTCCATCTCATTTCATTCTGTTATATTCATCCATCTCAGTCCATCCATCCATGCTGCTTTCAAACACCTCACCTGTTACACGAGCGAGTTTACTCGAGTCCATTTTTGCACCGCGAAAGGTCTAAATAACCTCAATATGAAAACTTACATCTTCCGGCGTTTCTTCTTCCGACCCTGCAGTCAGCTCGTTATGCTGCTCCCCTCCCCCATATGTTGTAGCTAATAAGTTACGACCATTTTTGGTTTTCCCCTTCAAAATTTTCTAGAGCAGCGAAAACCGAAGTGAGACAAGTGGCCGACAGGCTTGGAGCTTATATATTCAGTTTTTCAGAGCCCCAAATCCTTGCAAGGACGTGTTTTCGCGTATCTTTAAAGTTTCCCCTCCCATTTCCTTCTCCTTTCTTTCTTTCTTTCTTTAATTTTTTTCCCATTCATCCATCTCTCCAGTCATTTACATATTTTTTTTCAGTAACCCGTTACGTTTGTTCGTTCATTTACCTATATAATTAATATGACTCATCAGTCATTACTCGTTAAAATATTTAATCAATTTGTTAATTCTATTACTAAGTAACTTTATTCCTTTTTTATTTCAACCACTAGTTTCTACTTTCCAGCGATTAATTTCCTACATAATTAATACAATTTGTTCTTCTATTATCATTCATGTGTTTCTTTACGACTTCCCACAGGTACTTTCCTGTTTTACAGATCTATTAAGGAAGAAAAAAATAAAATGAAGGGATATGAAAAGTGTTCCATGGTACAAGAGGTTCGTGTATCTTGGATCATACCCTCTTGTACCTTGGAACATTGAAACACAGGGAATATAGGTGGAAATATAGCTGTAAAAACTCACAATTATTAAAAAAAATGTATTTGCCATCATTTGCAGGCTTCTCTGATTGAGATTTTAATTCCTAGAGGAGCCATAACTGCTTCAAGAGCTTTCTTCAAGACATCCGGATCAATTGGGGGCCTCTTAACTTCAGACTTACTTCGTGGCATGATCTTAAAATAAAAGAAAAACAAGAACCGATAGCATCATGTATCTTGGTACAAGATGTTTTGTGATCTAATGTACAAAAGAGTGAACGTTTAAACAAATAT
Source organism: Periplaneta americana (assembly GCF_040183065.1). NCBI lineage: Eukaryota > Metazoa > Arthropoda > Insecta > Blattodea > Blattidae > Periplaneta > Periplaneta americana. Next base: position 106,658,263 of record NC_091127.1, on the reverse strand, counting down.
GGCTGCATACACTAGAGATGAGAATAATCAAGGAAATTAATATGTATTTACTCACCAAATGATAGGGAACACAGCGTACTTGATCGATAGTTACAAATATAATCTGGCTTCGTGTTAAACATATAAAAATGGACGAAATATTTACTTTCGATACCAATAAAATTGTTTCGTCCACAGAACTCACACTTTGTAATACAGTACATCAAACCGGAACTATGACCAGAGCTACCTAGTGGCTTTCTCTACAATCTACTTCAGTTTGAGTCGGCTAGGTAGTAGCAAAAATCAGAAACAATAAATAATTAATTTTTATTTATCCATGCAGTCAGTATATTAACTTGATGATGGAACTCTATCATTGATTTCGTTGATATCTTAAATTATTTCAATTAGTCATTTCGAACATTCATTTATGTTTATTTGTTTATTGTTCATTCATTTTTCGTAGATATTCTCCGTAAGCTTTTTCTTTTAGTCTGTACGACTCAGCGCTTTTCAAACTGCGGTTACCTGAGCGTCCCCGGTTTCAACCAGAGGGACGGGCGCTGTCGGAGATTTTTTGGTAGTATCACAAAAGTGTGCAAAGGTAACGAACTGCACGCTACTGACTTCCATCGTTTGTATAATTTCATGATATAATATAATATAATATAATATAATATAATATAATATAATATAATATAATATAATATAATATAATATTGTTTTATTAATTCAGTCTAATTGACATATCACAAATATAAAAAGTCAATGACACTTATCCATGTAAGTGATCATTGTGTACTATATAAATATAAAAAATTAAAATTAAGCAAACGTTTTCGCCCTTCGGGTATCATCAGGCTTTTTTTACATACAATATCTTGTACATTTTGTCTCTTATTGTGGAACGAATGATTAATCGCAACCTTTTAATAATGAAAATAATAACTATTTAAAATTGACTTATAGTAATTAACAATCTAAAATTAATATACAGATATGAAAATTTGCTACATAATAATGATATAAAATTGTGGCTGCATTGCTGAAATTATGAAGTTTAAAGAGGAATGAAATGTTTTTATCATATTCACAGTTTTATGATGTTATAATGTAAACACAACACAGCAGTGCAGCCACAATTTTACATCATTATTATGTAGTAAATTTTCATATCTGTACATTAATTTTAGATTGTTAATTATCATAAGTCAATTTTAAATAGTTATTATTTTCATTATTAAAAGGTTGCGATTAATCATTCGTTCCACAATAAGAGACAAAATGTACAAGATATTGTATGTAAAAAAGCCTGATGATGCCCGAAGGGCGAAAACGTTTGCTTAATTTTTAATTTTTATATTTGTATAGTACACAATGATCACTTACATGGGTAAGTGTCATTGACTTTTTATATTTGTGATATGTCAATTAGACTGAATTAATAAAACAATATTATATTATATTATATTATATTATATTATATTATATTGACTATCTGAACATCTCAACATTCTTTCTAAGATTTATAATTTTAGTTCACTTTGCTCTCAGAACTTAGCCATTACCAACATGTTAGCGCCTAAGTACATTCATTTTCATATCCGTTTGAACCAACCAATGTAAAAAATGTCAAATAAAAACGACACACTCAAATGTTGAAAACTAATGTTCATTAAAAAAAACTGTTGGTACTAGAACGCTAAAACAACTTATTTGGAGATTAAGAAAGGCGTGGTGGCATGAAATGTGAAAAGCAACCGGAAACCACTGCACCCCACTGACAAGATGAACTACAAGTAACAGCAGGAATTCCAGCAGGTGTCGACGTTTGAGACCCAATGAGATGGGACACTAAGCTGTATTCACATATTTCTGTTTTTAAATTAATGTTCAAACCTAATAACCTATTTCTATTCTCATTGCGGGTTTTCATGTTTCACTGTTACAGGCAGATTCTACTCCCATTTCTGCACGTTATAAAACATGTTCAATAGCTATTACTACAGAATGCAATTTACTTCTGTATGTTCTGCTATATCTTCCCTAATAATTAGCAAAATATTCCATTGCCTGGTACAGAAATATAGCTTGAATTTCTGCACGTCAGCAAAATATTCCTCAAAATTCTCTACTGTCCTTTTCGATTTTCATCGCATCAGGCAAGCAAAATGTTCTTCAAAATTCTCCACTTTTGTTTTCGATTTTTCGAGCATCAGGTCAGCAAAATGTCCTCAAAAATTCTCTACTTTCCTTTTCGATTTTTCGAGCATCAGGTCAGCAAAAAGTTCCTCAAAATTCTCTACTTTTAAAAAATTTAAAATTGTTAAACGACACGTTAAAAGTGTTAATATTTTTAAAAAAGGTTATGTATAGACTTCGTTGAATTGCCACAAGCAACAAGCAATCAGGTTGCCGATGTACGATAGTATAGAGGAGGTGAGCGACTTCCCGGTCTCGTAGTAGCAGCAGTTCATGTTAAGAGTTGTGACCTGACCAAATAGATGGAGCAGCTACAGCTAATGTATATCTATGTAAGCACTTGTTTTTGCATTATTGCGGTTGGAATAGTCAAAGTTTAACATTTGTTCAGTGCAGACAAGAATTCAATCAAACATGTCGAGATATAATATTTCAGAATTGCGTGTGTTTATAGAGGAGTTTGGTACTAAGTATTGCAGTATTAAAGAACAAAATTTTGTAAAATATGCAAACAATCGTTAAGAGTAGATAGACGGCTTGATATAAGAGACATTGTGAGAGCAGAAAACTTAACGACAGTTTGAAACGATTGGAGGTATCTCCGTATTCGGACACAATTTTGTACGACCAAGTGAATTATGTAATATGATGACGAGTGCAAATATCTCTTTAAGCTACGTAGACAACCATCATTTCAAAACATTTATTGAAAAATATACCAACAGAAAACTTCCTTGCGAATCTACAATGCGACAACACTATATGCCACTTTGTTATGACCGGATGTTAAAATACATACTAAACCATGTAGGAGATAACAAAATTTGGCTTTCTGTTGATGAATCTACAGATGTTAAGGGCAGATATGTGACAAATGTAATGGTTGGGATATTGTCATGTGATGAACCTGATAGAAAATTTCTATTGACATGTGAAGAGTACCAAAAGTGAACAACGAAACCATAGCTGCTTTGTTTGAAAATGCAATGAGTCTTTTATGGCCCAGTGGCATCAAGCGGGAAAATGTTCTTTTCGTTGCTGACGCCGCTCCATACATGGTGAAAGCAGCAAAGAAGATAAAAACTCTGTACCCGAAATTGATTCACTTGACATGTCTGGCTCATGGTCTACACAGAGTTGCGGAGGAGATTCGAATATCCTACAAGAATGTTGACAATTTCATCTCGCATGTAAAAAAAAAAAAAATTTTTTTAAAGCCAATTACAGAGTGTTGTTTCAAACAATTGCCCCTGGAATACCCTTACCCCCGCAGCCAATCTTGACCCGTTGGGAAACGTGGTTGGATGCTGTTAATTATTATGCAAAATATTACGGCAAAATAATGAAGGTAATTGATGTATTGGGTAGCACAGACAGTTCTACTGTTGCAGCTGTAAAATCATTGCCTTCTGAACAGTTATTGGAAGAAATTCTGTTCATTGATTCTAATTTTAAAATCGTGTCCAAAAGCATCACCCTGTTAGAATCGTCTGAACTACAACTCTCAGAAGCTCTTAATATATTGGATAAAGTATCACAAACCGTTATCCAAAATAACAATTCACTAATTTCAGAAAAATTGAAATGTAAGTTCAGAGACATTATTGCTAAAAATTCTGCCTATTCACAACTTCGTATTATAAATGATATACTATCAGGTCACGACAAGACGTCTGAAGTTGGTATACTAAAAAGTAGTGACTTTCCGTTCTTCAAATATGCACCTATTACATCGTGTGATGTTGAACGTACATTTTCCCAATATAAAAACTGTTTGAGTGACCATCGGAGGAGGTTCACTTTGCAGTCGCTCAAAATGTACGTAACTCTTCACTGCAATACACATATTCAAGGATGATGTGAGTATATTACATTTAAGACTTAATATATCTCACTATAAAATAATTGTGGTTTTACATGTTTAGACATTTCCTACTTCAACGATCATTCATTTTATTTATTGAATGCAGGATACAGGTTTTATTGCAACCGCAGTATACTTGTCAGTGTTTACATTAGAGGCATACTCCATCCGTTGCACGTCCCCTTCTCTTGCAGTCTATACCTCGTGCGCAGTAAACCTTACGATTCTCGTGGCAATTCCACGAAGTCTAGTTATGTACCTTAGACGGCCAGTTTCGACGACGGTGCTGCGTCATCTTCAGTGTCTTACGAACTACTACTGTTCTTGTTGATCTTGCATTCTGCCATTTGCATTCGTCAATTGTAGGGGTGGGGGTGTGTTTCTCCTATGGTGGGAGGTGGTTGTTTGTGTGCTATGTATCGTGATGTCGAATAATGAGTGGGTATTGAACTGTAATTGTGTATTAAGTATATGTTTTGAGTGTGTTATTGTATGTTTGTATATTTCGTATTGTTCTAAGATGTTTAACTGTGGACTTTTTGGTGTGATGTGTAGAATTTCCATATTATTGTAGTCATGATTATTGTTGATAATATGTTCTGCGTAATTTGATGTGATGTAGGGTTTAGTTATAGCTTTAGTGTGTTCATTATATCTTGTTTGAAAGGTTCTTCCTGTCTGTCCTATGTAAAAATGTGGACAACTATTGCATTTTAATTTGTAAACGCCAGTTGAATTATATTTATTTGAATGTTTGATGTGATTATTGAGATATTTCTGTGTTGTGTTATTTGTTTTGTATGCTAGCTTGTATTTTAGTTTCCTGAATGAAGTTGCACTTTTATAAGTATTGGTATTGTGATATGTGATACTTTTCTTTTCGATTTTTCGAGCATCAGGTCAGCAAAATGTTCCTCAGAATTCTCTACTTTCTTTTTCGATTTTTCGAGCATCAAGTCAGAAAAATGTTCCTCAAAATTCCCTACTATCCTTTTCGATTTTTCGAACATCTAGTCAGCAAAATGTTCATCAAAATTCTCTACTTTCATTTTCGATTTTCGAGCATCAGATCAGCAAAATGTTCATCAAAATTCTCTACTTTCATTTTCGATTTTCGAGCATCAGGTCAGCAAAATGTTCAAAATTCTCTACTTTCCTTTCGATTTTTCGAGCATCTAGTCAGCAAAATGTTCATCAAAATTTCTACTTTTATTTTCGATTTTCGAGCATCAGGTCAGCAAAATGTTCAAAATTCTCTACTTTTCTTTTCGATTTTTCGAGCATCAGGTCAGAAAAATGCTCCTCAAAATTCTGTGCTTTTCTTATCGATTTTTCGAGCATCAGGTCAGCAAAATGTTCCTAAAAATTCTATACTTTTCTTTTCGATTTTTCGCGCGCCGCGGAACAAAGCGCCGGTTATTTCGAACAACGTACATAAATGTATGAAAAAGAATAGAGACTCATGAAGTTAATAATATTCAAATAACTTGTACGGTAACGATACCCTAGGAGTTTCAATAATGTTTATAAATTACAGCTCTTCACGTATATTGTCCTTACTTTTATACACACTCAAAGTAAAGGACGAATGAAAAAAAAAAAATAGAAGAAAATCTAAATTGATGGACATTGACTTAAAAGCTGCCAACATAAAGTAGGCCTAATATTAAGAAATTGATAAGTATGTAGTCAGTCTAATCATCATCTTGTATTGCTTGGTGTAGCTTTTGAAGTCTATATTACGTAGAACCTCGATAATCCGAAATGACAGGGACCGGGGGTAGATCGGACTATCAATTCGTTCGGATTATCAAATATATGGTAATTACTCTATTGAACTTAAACTTGTAAAATACTATAAATATAAAAAGGTGGTACAAGTCAATGTCTCTGTTTTTATTCTGCTTATTCTCCCCTTTCATCCGACACACCACTGCAAATAGGGGAGGGAGATTCATTGGATAACACACTAAACATCTCAGAAATACGGGATCGCCATGACGTAAGACCACCACTGAGACATCACAGGACTATCATAAGACAACGGATACAGCCGTTTTTATAAATCTTGTCTTATTAGTAAAACATGTTACTAGTCAGCAATGTATGTAATGGAGGAGGAAAAGGAACTGGCCACGCAGCCCTTTGTCTCCTGGCTTAGTTGCCTCAGTCACTTATGAAGTTCCAACCTGTCTTCGAACAGTTTACTAAATAACAACTGTAACAGCTACAACAACAATAATTATTTTATAATAAATATAATTTTAATTAGCTTGGCATTTTATCTTCGTTTCACTTATTGTTCAGCTCAATTAACTATTATAGACATGATCCGAAGATACAAACAAAATGGGCACAGAATTCCTCAAGCGATATTCCAGAATAAGCACGCAGATCGTTTGTAAGCGGTGAAGAAAACTGCGCATAACCTGCCTTATTGGATATGAAACAGGAGAGTTCACATCTCCATCATCTGTCCAGTGAGCAACCAAGATGATTCTGATGTCTATTACATATTTTATGTCCATGGGCGAACAGCCAAAATGACCGATGTTACAGAAATGGAACGTTGGAATGCTTAGGAGATAAGAATGTTATTGTATCGTTGTTTTTCCGTTCTTGTAGTAGGCTAGTAAACTATTTAGTCAGATAATGAGTCTTTCCCTCGTGTGAGTTATATGAGACTAAAACTTGGATATACACATTGATACAAAAAGGAATAATAGGCAGACGGTAGGGGACAGTTTTCCCAATCAATTTCTCTCAATGTTTATTTTTCAACAAATTAGTTTTTCCAAAAAACTGCAATCCCAATTAAAATTTTCCCAAATCTTTATTTTTTCCAGAGCAATATTTTATTAATACATAATAAACAATAATAACAAAGAATTTACAAAATGTAACGAATTGCTCGTAAATAACTTAAAATATTGCGATCATGTTCTTAATATTTCAGCACAATGATAGCCTACTACGTTTAAGCGTTGCTCGAGAATTTCTTCTTGGCGACTTCTCAAATTTCTAACCAAGTTCAAGATGTTGGAGCTAGTTGCTTGTTCTTTATGGAGTTCACTAAAAAATCTATAGAAACCTGGGTGGTAACGCCCTACAACAACCTGAAATCTGTTATGCCAGCCGTCAGATAAGTTATTGGTTCGACTAAAATCTTGTAGTAAGAAATCATAGGGTAGAGAGTCCATAAAGGTGGAGGAAACCGTGGATGTATCGCCCGTCTTCTTTCTCGAGCATAATATTCGTAGAAAGTATTCGGTCTCAGAAATGATTTCAATAGGTTAGAAATTGTATTTTTTTGGCTGGTACAAATTTCTTTGGAAAAAATGAATAGAAATATTGAATGCTAAAGAATTGGGAATTCAAAACGATTGAGAATACAAATTTTTGGGAATAATGTCTTTGAAAAAAAGAAGAGTTTGGAAATAGTGTACTACAGTCAGGGCAGACAGATCTTTATGTAGGTTAATTCACCACTGAAGATATATCACCATACTTTGAGTTCAGACAATCACATGAACTCATACCATAATTAAAAACGGAAAAGTCATTCTTCTTATATTACAATTAATGGTCCACCGCTGTGGAGTAGCGGTTTGTCTGACCGTGAAACGACCGAGCTCGGGTTCAAAACCCGGTTGGGACAAGTTACCTGGTTGAGGTTTTTCCGGGGTTTTCCTTCAACACATTAAGAACAAATTCTGGGTAATATTCTGCACTGGACTCTGGACTCATCTTGCTAGCATTATCACCTTCATCTCACTCAGATACTAGATAACCGGAGCAGTTGATAAATCATCGCAAAATAACCAACAAAATATTACAATTAAAGGAACAATCCTGCCAAGAAAATAATACAAGAAACACTCGTACGTTGTGGAAATCTGATCTGCATCATCACTATAAATATCATAGATCTGCAGTAAATCTAAAACTGGCACCTTTTTGCAATAATCCTTCAGTTTACTAAACTACACATGAATCAGGAGGGGAACTAAGTGCAAGAAGAGATTTAGATGAGGCATTAAGAGTTGATCCTCTTAGGGCTATACTACAAGAACGTTAAAAATGTTGCGTTGACAGGCGTTGGTAACGCATGAAAAATGTATAAACTACACGTTGCGTTAGGGACGCTGTGTTTGGTTTCAGAACTGCATAGCATGTTATACAAGTTGCATATGTAGCTCTGCTATGTGTTCAATTTATAAGTATGTCTCAAAAAAAGAGGAAAAGGAGATGGTGAATTCATCCCGCAAACATTAAGAGACTTTCGGCAGGAAAGTTTTATACAGTGAAACCTCTCATTTACGGACATCGAAGGGACGTAATAATCTGTCCGCATCTGGGAGGTGCCCTTTATTGGGAGGGAGGCTCCCCAATCTAACAGTAAATTTATAATATGCATTATTTATGCCTTCACGCTTTAAATGAAATGTATTACTGTAGTTTAATTCTAAATACAGTATACGACCGTAAACTCTTTGCAACTTTGAACTACAGTAGATAAGACCGAAAAAGGAAAATACAGTACTGTGCCATCCAAATTTATTTCAGGTCTACAGCTATGCCGTACTGTAATTTATTATTTTCAACTTAACGTTTACGTTCAGGTGCCATGTCTCTCGAAACAGAACTAATTGAAGTGAAGAGAATAATCCTACTAGCCCTATCGTGCATCGAATACAATTTCACGATCGCGGACCTTACTGTCTTCTTTCATGTTAAGGAATTTCTGCACTAAAATTTCCATTTTTGTAACACATTAGGTCTTGAAATCCAAGTTCTGTCCGCAGTCAGGAGGTAAAGCAAGCTTTAGGACTGTGAAACAGCTTTCTGTGTTTGTGTCTGAGAGTGTCCGTAAACGAGAGTTAAATTTATCATTATTTCTAGATTATTTCAGTTGGGACATAAAAATTGTCCGTATATGAGGAGTGTCCGTATTTTGGGGGTGTCCTTAAAGAGAGGTTTCAGTGTACTGCATTTGAAAGTCACCGACAGTATTCCGACAAGTTTTTTTCTCTATTACAGAATGTCAATAAAAAGTTTTGATGATCTTTTGAATTTAATTTCTCATAAAATTAGGAAAACTGATACTGTAATGAGGAAATCAATTTATTCTGTCGAAAAGCTGGTTGTAACATTGAGATAAGTAATAACATTTGCCTTAATTTGTAATGATTATATTTTTATTTTATGCATAATATGTTGAAAATTAAAAACATTACAAGTTGCAGAAAATGATTATATTTATATTTTATGCATAATATGTTGAAAATTAAGAACATTACAAACTGCAGAAATCAGTACTGACTGAAATTAACAATGAATTCAGAATCATTTGAACCATCGGCAATAACACTCAACGGCGACATATCTGACAATTGGGACATTCTTGATATTGCCCGCTGCTCGACAAGCAGGTTTCTGAACACTTCAGAAACTTTGAAACGGGCTTCAATTACAAGCTCAGGATGTAAATTGTCAATGATTTTGACAAATGATAATAGGAAAGCTTTGTTTCCATCCTTGGCATTCTCTCTGTCTTGTCTTTGTATGGCCACGCTCTCTGATATATTTGTAATATCCCTTGTTGCAGTTACTAGAATATTTTCAGATTTTTCTTTTCTTCCTGTCTCTGTCGAGCAAAGAGATGGTCCCGATTTTGTTTGGTTATCGTTTACATTACTCTTACCTGACCCGAAGTAACCTGAGAAATAATACCATCCGGTAGCTATGTCTTCTTGTTTAGGTGGAGGTATATTCGAAATGGTTTCATTCTCACCAAGAGTAGGTAGTAAAAAACTGCATTTGCTTCAAAATATCCAGTCTGGTGTTGACGTTGCGTTGGTGACGCACATGTAGTATGAATACGTTTGCAAAAAATGGCGTTGCCAACGCAGACCTCTGCGTTGAAACTTTCCAACGTCGAAGCAACGCAACCAAACGCAACATTTTTAACGCTTGTGTAGTATAGTCTTGCAATTATATAAGCGATTATATTACCAAAAACCAAGTTTCTATAAAAGAACGTTGTCAACGCAACGTTTTTAACGTTCGTGTAGTATAGCCCTTATGTAGCTCTAGAACAGCTGTGCTCAATTTTATAGTTACGCCTTGCACAGTGTTTGCTATAACCCGCCAACCATGGTGACGTATGGCTACCTGACAGAATTTGTATGTAACTAGTTGTGGCTGGTGCAAACCAAAGGTATCATCTTAGACACAAATAAATGATCAGCAACCATAGGCTAAGTCCCCTTCGGAAAATTTCGTGTGTCTTCGTGAGAACTTAGTTTCACCCGTGAACCAATATATTATTCGGTGGGAGAGTTCAAATAATTTGTTGTCATTGTTTCAAATGATTCTTAAGAACATGTAACTGTTACCTCGAAACCCAGGGTTCACATCGCGGTTTAGTAAAAGAGAGGATATGAGTGCAAGACACCGCTCTGTTTTTCTTTTGGTTTGTTTCCTTGTTGTTATTTCTATTTACAAATCATTATAAATAATTTAGTAGAAAGATATATTCAAGGGGTAAATTAGAGACTTAAAAGAAATTCAGGCTACAGGAGATCGCTCATTTTTTGTGTCGAGGAGTGTACAGTAGTGGCAAAAAAAGCCGGACCGACCCTTGTAGCTGATTTCAGAGCCTTATTCACTCTAGAGCACGATAGACTGTAACTAAGACTTTCGTGGTTCGAATCCTGCCTAGGAAGGAAACTTTTTCTTGTTCCTTATTCAAATTTATTCCCAATACTTTTCGATTGCTGGTAATATTCATGTTCTGGAAATAATAAGTTAATTAAGTAGTAAAATATCGCTGAAATCGATAAGTATTGGGAATAAATTTGAATATGGAACAAAAAAGAGTTTCCTTCCCAGGCAGGATTCGAACCACGAAAGTCTTAGTTACCAGTGTATCGTGGTCTGGAGTGAATAAGGCTCTGAAATCAGCTACAAAGGTCGGTCCGGTTCTTTTTGCCACTACTGTACATTGCAAAAATTAAATAAGTCCCGTATTCATTTCAATCTATTTTCGATGGGCTACAAAATATTAGGTATAGGCCTACACCATATGACACACACATTTTAAAATATTAACTTCAAAATTCATATTACAATATAAGAAACAAAATAAAAATAATGTGCTATTAAGAAATAGGCTGCTGGAAAATAAATCCGTAAAATTTATCAAATCACTCATCATCACCATCCCACAATTATTAATCCCTGCTGCTTTACACTCTATTGCCTAAGGAATATTCAGTAAGTATGTTGATGGTTAAATAATTGACAATAATTAATTTGCAAGTTGTGCTACAGGGAATATGATTAGTATACTAACCTAAATCCGTGATCATCAGGGCCTAAACGTAGTAATTATAAACAAGAAGAGAAACCATTATTCTGATGACAATATAGGCTATATCCTGATTTCCTGGAATTATAACCATAAATTTTCACCAATTTTGTAATTATCTGTAAGTAACATGAAATATCATAAGCAAATTTATTTGACTACATTAAACTAAAACGAGTTGTAAAAAAATAAAAGGACAACAAAAAATTCACTACGGAGATTCGAACGCGAACTGTCTGCATAAAAGATAAGTAGCTTAACCACTGCTCCACGCCAAGCAGGATGTGAACGTATTAGAATGCTGTGTTAATTATTTTATTAATCCCTGCTGCTTTACACTCTATTGCCTAAGGAACATTCAGTAAATAAGTTGACGGTTAAATAATTGGAAATAATTAATTTGCAAGTTGTGCTACAGGGAATATGATTATTATACTAATCTAAATCCGTGATCATCAGGGCCTAAACGTAGTAATTGCAAACAAGAAGAAAAAGCATAATTCTGATGACAAAATATATCCTCATTTGTTGGAATTATAACCACAAATTTTCACTAATTTTGTAATTATCTGTAACACGAAGTAACATAAGCAAAATTATTTGACTGTATTACACTAAAACAAGGTGTAACAAATAAAAGAAAGGACAGAACAAGAAATTATCTACGGAGATTCGAAGAATGCTTTTAGGTAGCCCAAATCAGCGCCTTGTATTATGGAGTGAACTAAAGCGGCGCACGTAGGTTTACGGTAGTGAACTGCGCGCTCACCAGAAAGGGGCTTAGAAAATTTTAACTCCTCAAGAGTCCGGCCAGTTTCATTTTGACCAAGTGTACCTCCCATTAATATGAGCAATAAATTATTTCGTCCATGCTGTTGTGTAACCTCCTTTTGTCATAATATGCAGGTAAATTAATAGCAGTTAAAAAAAAAAGAGTCATTAATACTGTAATGAACACTCTGCACCTTGCTTCTTGGTATATTTTTGGACAGCCTAGCTAACGGTTAAAAAAATGATAAGCTGGTGGATGGCTGTCATGTAAGAACACGCAGAGCCTCGCGATGTTTTCTTATTTCGTTCAGAGTGAAAGTTCCTATATCACGAATCGCCTGACACATTCGAAATTTAAGGTAAACAAGTGTCGACACAAATTCAAGTCACTACGCGGATCGTTCGTTACTGTTTGGCACGTCACCAGCATTATCCTTCTTCTGCTCCTCTTTTATTTTAGCTTCAACAAAACAAGCCACGTGGTAAGTTACATGGCTCACAAGGTTCGAGTCTAGGACAAGGTATTTAAATTTATTCTCTTGATATCGTTTGAAAATTTCTTCGAAAAGACAAGTGAGGTCTCAAGTTTCGTATTGTAGATTTACGGCAATCAAAATAGCATATTTCTGATCTTTCTGATTAGAGGTTGTTACATCGATTGGAAAGAGAGAAGACTGTTCAGTAATCTTTATATGAAACAATGAGTCAAAGTCAGGATAGAAGAAATGTCAGAAGGAAGTGAAATTGGGAGAGGAGTATGTCAAGGATGTCCTTTATCACCTATCCTGTTCAACATCTACTTGGAGGATTTAGTAAAGAAAGGTTTTCAGAACATGGGAGGTGTAAAAGTAGGAGGAAGAAGAATAAAGAGCATAAGATTTGCTGGTGATATGGTGTTATTAACAGAAGAGGAAATGATACTAAATGATATGCGACTGGAGCTGAATGACAGCTGCGAACAGTATGGGATGAAGATAAATGCAAATAAGACGAAGAGCATGGTCATAGGAAGAAAAATACAGAAGATAAATTTGTGAATTCTAAATGAGGCAGTACAGCAAGTGGACAACTACAAATACTTGGGGTGTACTATAAGCAGCGACATGAACTGCTGCCATTAAGTCAAAAGGAGGATAGCAATGACTAAGGAAGCTTTTAGTAGAAAAAGGAGCATCTTCTGAGAACCTGTGGAAAAATAATTAAGGAAATGGAGTGTGGCATTATATGGGGCAGAAACATAGACATTACGACGAAGTGAACAGAAACGAAAATAAGTATTTGAAATGTGGATATGGAGAAGGATGAAAAGTGTGAAGTGGACAGACAGAATAAGAAATGAAGCTGTGTTGGAAAGAGTGGATGAAGAAAGAATGGTGCTGAAACTGATCAGGAAGAGGAAAAGGAATTTGTTGGGTCACTGGCTGAGAAGAAACTGCCTACTGAAGGATGCACTGGAAGGCATGGTGAACGAGAGAAGAGTTGGGGTAGAAGAATATATCAGATGATACACAACATTAAGATATATGGATCATATGAGAAACAAAGAGGAAGGCAGAAAATAGGAAAGACTGGAGAAAGCTGAGTTTCCAGTGAAAGACCTGCCCTTGGGCAGAACACAGAATGAAATGACATCGATTGGGCTTTTAGTCATACATGGGCTATGTAGGTCTATTCTTTCATTCATCGTTTTCTGCTCAAAGTCAGGTATTTCAGTGCAAACTCTACATTCTCCAATTTTTCCTAATTTCCATCTTTTTATCACTGTCCGCATGCGATTCATATATCTTAATGTTGTCTACCATCTGATATTTTCTTCTTCCCCGAACTTTGATTCCGTTCATTATTTCTTCTTAGTCAGTGACCCAGTCAATTTATTTTTTCTTTTCCTGACAGTTTCAGCACTAGTCCTTCACGCACTCTTTTGAACACAGCTTCCTTTCTTATTTTGTCTGTCCACTTCACATAATCCATTCTTCTCCATATCCACATTTCAAATGCTTTCAGTCGCTTCTCTTCATTTATTGTAATGTCCATATTCCTGCTCAATAAAATGTCACAATCCACAAAAAGCACTTTACTAATCTTTTCCTTAGTTCTTTTTTAAAGGTCCGCAGAAAATGCTCCTTTTCCTATTAAAAGCTTCCTTTGCAATTGCTATCCTCCTTTTGACTTCTTGGCAGCAGCTTACAGTATATCCCAAGTATTTGAAGCTGTCTTCTTGTTCCACTACCTCACTTTGAGTTCTCACGCATACCTTCTCTACTTTCCTTTCGATAACCATGATGTTCGTCTTGTTTGCATTTACCTTCATCCAATACTGCTCACAGTTGTTATTCAGCTCCAGTAGTATATCTCTTAGTATCATCTCCTCTTTTGCTAACAACGTACATAGCTTATGTATGTATGTATGTATGTATGTATGTATGTATGTATGTATGTATGTATGTATGTATCTATACAATGCCTACCCACTTCACTTTACGTGATTCGGGTTCCGCATATTGCGGATAGATGGCAGGACTGTGACCCATTTTTCTAGTTGTACACCACTTCGGCGGGTCACACTGTACATGATGTGTATCTGTGGAGAGCTATGTCGTGTACTAGGATGCGTATATGTGTAAGTGTCCGTTAAAGTTGTATATATCAAAGACTTCAACTTTGGGTAGAGATATTTTGGTCTAAATCGATGTTGAATTAGGTAAAGAATGTTGTCCCTGAATATTGGAAATTAAACCTAAAAAACTCTCTACATACCCCAATAATGAAAATGTCAGTTCATTTATCTATCAATGAAAGTATAATTTCAATCGATCAGTTTAAATAAGGCATGGGCACTATGTTCCCGCGCGGGCATTATATATACTACCCCTTCATTTTTCCCTCCACAAATAATCTGTATCTCTGAGTGTACGTACAGTAAGCAGAGGTTGAACTCGGTATCATAGCGTTCTAATCAGGGGTGTGTAAACTGGTTAAATATGGCGAATAGATTGCAGGTTTTGTTTTGATTTCCAATAAACATGGGACCAAGACTATTTTGTTATTATGAATAAAGGTAAAATTCAGTGCTTCCACTGTTCAGCTGATATTTATATAAAACATTAAATATCAGGCGGCACTTCTATCTTGAACATAAGAAGGATTTTGGGAAAGATAAACTTATAGGTAAGAGTTTAAAATAGTATTGTTGAAATTGGTTTATGTTAATAAAATAGTTGTTAAATGCGATAAAACAATATATTACTTTAATTTAATTTGTCGTACAATTTTCAAGAATCTACAATAATAATTTGTTAATGGAAAAATCAACCTACAATCATTACTATCTGAAAATGCAGTTCGATCAACTTATTGCATTCCAAACACGTCGACGAGTCACAGAGAACAATAACCTTTTTGAAATGTCAGATATAACCGGCGAGGAATTGTATGAATCATTCCTAATGAAAAGTGTCCTAACTTAGGTAATTTCGCAGCTAAGATGCTGGCAATCTTTGAATTCACGTATGTCTGCGAACAATTTTTTTTCTAAAATGAACCTGATGAAAAATATTGCGCGTATCCGTGTAACATTCTATAGTTTCGTAACTGCTTTACGTTTATGTAGTAATGTTGTTCATCCTAATAAAAACAGACTCATCCTGACCAATCTAGATCTAGAGTTTTTAAGTGATTATTTATAATGACTGTTAAGCCATAGCGATCATATGATATGATTTGAAATGTTTAATATAATGGAATGTGGCAATAGTTTTGTACAGTAGTGGCAATAAAAACCGGACCGACCCTTGTTGCTGATTTCAGTCACAGATTCCAATTTTGCTAGTCACAAAAACATCCATTTTGTATAATTAATTGTAACAATGAAATTTATTGCATTTGTTCGACTCTTACCGTCTTTTGTATCCTTCAGTGTCTCAAACTTACAGACGAAACAACTTAGAGAGTTTTATTTTAATCTGGCATCAATATTACATTTTTACCTCTATTCGGCAAAGATAACTGCGTATTTTTACATTAAATAGCAGTACATACCTCTGGCTGCATATGCATATTGAAATTACCACAGTTTGACAGAATACACAGCACAGGATTCTTTTGTATCAGCTACAAGGGTCGGTCCGGTTTTTTTGCCACTACTGTACATCCCTAAGAGAAAGAAAAGGCAAGTTGATGTATAGTAGTTAGCCGTTGATGTAAACACTGCAGTTATGTCCGAAATATTGTGGAAGGAGTGAATTTGATGATCTTTACTTCCCCTCCCTTATACCCATGCCTGGTTTAAATAATAATAATAATAATAATAATAATAATAATAATAATAATAATAATAATAATAATAATACTTTATTGCCAGAACAAAGATACATATTTCTTTTTTTATATAAAATAACTATCACCCCCCAGAAAGAGTAAGTTACATACTCGTGCTAAGGGGACATTCCACATAATGTAAAGAAATTTTATTAAATAACAGAGTAAACAAACACATATCACAACAATTCTATTTTAAATTTTCTCTCTAAACTGCAATTTTTAAATTTATTTTTTAAAATAAGGAGCTTCAGCAAATTGTATGTTTGGGAATTTAGCTATTATCATGTTGTAAAGCCTTGACCGAAGTTGCTACTGTGATTATATGCTACAGTTGTGAGACATTTAAGTACTATCAAGCATATGTCGTCTGATCTTTTGGTTTCATATTTATGTGAATATAAATTAGATATATTTCGGTTTTTATATACGAAATTCAATAATACATTGTTATAAATTTGATGGAAGTCAAATATTTAAATTCTGAATAGCCTACAACAGTTCTGAAGGATAATCAAGAGGTTTACTAAGGCGTGAGCCAGCAATTCAAATAAGGAACAGTGTAACAAAAGTAATCGCTTCTGCTGCGTTGTGCAGTGATCCTTCGAATTTTACTGGCACGTGAGTTAGCTACCGCGCTCTCCTGCACTGATAAGACGTCCCGAATGCCTTGAAAGCGTCACTGCGAGGCCCTAGCAGTGTATAAAAAGCAGGAATTCTAAACATTCGTCTCCCATCGAACGTTCATTTGCCTGCACGCCTTCTTCCCACAGATGTTGGTAAAGTGGAGGGGTCTAGAACCACGACTTCATAAACTCAGAGATAAAATTATATGGCAACTGCTTGAAAGCCGGTAGCCCGTCTCTCTCTCCTGCTTTATTAGTCGGGCGCGCGTATGCCTGTCGAGGAGTGTCCGCACGTAAACAATGACTATAGAAAATCTGCTTGAAATGTTATGATTTCTTGCTTTCCAATACCTAGTCAAAAGAACACGATAGCAAGTGGTAGTGAGATCTATAGAGTTTTATATATTTATATTTTATGTTTGATTATTTTATTTTAACAAGTATAATTTATATTACTGGAATGATGAGAAGAATTAATTAACTCTTTTTTTTTTTTTTTTTTTTTACGTTTATGCGAAGCTGGTCCATTTTTGTTCACTGTTGTTTAATCAACTGTCCGAAGACAGGTCTGAACCTCATAAGTGACACCAATAAGTAGGGAAAGAAAGTTCGTGTATTTGCATATTTGTTCTCTATCGTTGTGTGAATATGCTGAAAGATTATCTACATGAATCACAAATTTCTGAATACAATGATATTACTTTTATTGTGCATAAAAGTCCATATTTTGCCTTTATTTATAAAAGCATCAAATTTTAACATTTATGCAGGGAAACTGCATATTATGTATGTTTATTTGTCTTTGCCTCATTTGTAAAAGTGTGTAAGTGTGTAACCTCGTAAACACGACTAATTTATGTTTATGAATTTTGAACGTAACGATAACGCCCTCATAGGGAGCCTCTCAAGTTAGCAATTGGTATTCCTTTACTGCAGTCTTTAGCAGATTCCGATAGAACGATATCCAGTTTAACATCAGTAGGAGATAAAGTGAACGAGAAAACATCAAATATTCTTTCCAAAAACCCTGGCTATTTTCAAGTTCAAGAAATTCAAGATATTCTCGAAGGAAAAACGCCCCCAAAAACCAACAACATTTTCTATAGAACAGCTCACAGCTTTTGTACAAGCCCCTCTTACTTCTTGTGACGTAGAACGAAGTTTTCGCGCTACAAAGCTATGCTGAGAGACAACAGGCGAATAATGACAACAGAAAACACATTTCACTGCTTAGTTGTGAACTGTAACAGCATAAATGGAGCATTCAGCAATGAGGCAAGCATTTCAAAATCCATAGACTAAACGTAACTTACCTATACCTTATTATTCTGTTAAAATAATCTCAGACTGATAATGCGTATTTTGTAGCATATTTATCTATTTTACGGCATAAATGCATACATATTCTTCACGTTTTTAGGGCATGAACTTCCTTTCCCTGCCAATAAGGCATCATTCACGAGCCAGGAGATAACGGAGTAAGGTGGTCAATTCTTTCCCTCTCCATTGCATACATCGCTGATAATTACACTAATCAGATTTCATATGTATACACATAATTCTTCCTCTGACACATATCGTCAAGTGAGATGTACTGCCTGATTATAACATTAAAGTACTTTAGGGATATCAGCGTACGTAATTATTAAGACTATTAATTGGTACTCAAATCGCATTGCTACTTCTACAATCAGCAGTAGCTGTTATTCAATCTTAGCATGAAGATTGGTTATTCAAGCTTTCAAGCCAGAATCACAACGGAGAGGCACAATGTATAATATGTAAAATCGCATGATCTGTAAGAAATTTAATCTATAGCGACATTACGATGAATATAATTCGCATGAATATAGGAACGTTGCGGAAGATGATAGGATGAAAATTATTGATGATTATGAAAAAAAAAAAAAAAAAACATTTGAAACTATATGTAAGTAATCCAAAATGTTTCTAAAATATTGAAAATACAAGTTATAACGCAATGTTTTAACAATTTTAAAAGTTTTGCTGTGGTTATTATTTTTTTGTTTAAATTCCATCTCGCTAATAAGTTTGCACCCAGATTGCTCGGCCTTATAGGCTTTGACGGTAACAACTTTTGTCAGGTTTACTATGCTGCCATTTAGTTGTTACATAAGGAGTCACGTCATAACTCCCATTTGAATTGCATTAGCGACTGTACTGCTATCTCGTGTTCGTTTACGGCGGACGGGTGGCGATCCTGGCGGTTGTTCTCTTCAAAGTTCTATCGATTTTAACATAGGGATGAGCAACCTGTTATATATATATGATCTGGGGTTTGCAGCAGAAATCTTAGTAATGTTAATATTTGGGAGTACTTACAGCTACGAAGAGTTTTTTTTACAAATGAATCTCAACAAAACTAGGCGAAGGCCACGTTTGACAGATTTTCACATAGAGTCCATTATGAGGATAATTTCCAGCAAGACTGGCATTGAAAGAATTATTTCTAGAGAACATAAATAAATTTAGAAGATTGAAACTTTCACGAATAAGCACAATCCCAGATGTTTGTATATGTATGCAGATAAAAGTTTGTTCGCCAGATGAACATTCAAGTTAAATTATACAAGTGAGTGTGCAAAAATCAAATGAATACTAGCAGTTGATATGTTTTATTTGTGTAGAAAATTATTTGCAAGAAGGGTTCGAAGTTTAATTTTCATTTATCCCCAAACTCATTTTTATGACATGTCTCCCTTTACCCAAACACCACAGAAATAATCTTCATTAACAATTATTGTCAAGTACACCTTCAAAGAAAATATTTAACATGATTGACGAAATATGTATTTCCTAAATAAATGATCTTAATAGGGATATGCATTACCTAGTATTAACTTATGGTAAATAAATAAATAAATAAAAATAAATACATGTATATACTGTATATATTAGTGATAGTAACTTATTTCCTGTATAACGTACAACCCTGACTGACGATTTCTCTTACACGCCGCTACGCTCACTCACACCGTAGCGCTCGCAAAGTGCAATCTGATATACAGCAGTTCGTAACCTTGCCTGTGTCCTTGACATGCCTGCTCTAGGTGGCCTAGGCTTTCACCTAGGGTTACCATGAGAAGAAATTCTATAGGAGGACATGGAATCTAAAATAAAAGGACATTGCTGAAAAAGGAGGACTTTTTAAAAATTGGTATGAACAAAATTAAAGATAAAACAATGGCTCACCTTAGTTAGTTTTCTCACTGCCTGCTAGGTTATGTATTACATCTGTATCCTCATATCGGTGGAGCCCACTTTGCGCACAAGAGCCTGAACAGACAAATAACTATGGAACTGTTCGCAAGACATGTCGTTGAAATTAGGTTACACCGTGATGATACCTCTGACTGTCTCCGTTAGCATGCGATTTCGTTCTTTTGTCCACTGAGCAGATATTAGGGAAAATACTCTCTCAGCACTTCCATTGTGACTTGGGATAGAGAAATAGAATTGACATATTTTTAAGTTCTGAGAAAGTTCTAGTTATCGCAGAACTATTGAATTGAAGCATTTGCACCATTCTTTATCTAAACTTAAATCTTTATCCAAATTAACTTCATTGGCATATCTTTGTACATTGAAGAATAAAATTGATAAAATAGCTTAGAATCATGAATAGTGAAATCTTTAAAGTGTAAGAATTCAATGCATGTCAATAGGTCATTGTATATTTGTTTTTTATGTGCTCCAGCTTCAACCACTGAAAGCAGTTAAATTGTTTCATAGGTTTTCACCATTTGTTTAGATGTTCTATGCATAATGTCACACATTATTCAATATTCATATTAAATTCTAGTTGAAATGCGAAATGTCGGACATTTCAAATTTTTTTAAATGCCTGCCGGACAGGATAAAATGATTTAAAAAAAGAGGACATATCCTACTTTTGACGGTAACCCTACTTTCACCTGAGACATGAATGAAAAGACAGACAGAAAATTCAATTTAAAACTACCACCACCACCACCACCACCACTACCACCACCACCACCACCACCACCACTACATTTTGTTTCCAGATTCAGATAATAAAATCCTGTCTCTAATGAGCTTCGTACATTCACGATCTCACATGATCATAGTTGTGCTGTGGTCGGTCGATCAGCGGTGCATAGCCGGAGGACGTGGTTGTTATAACTTCTTTCGTAATAGGCTGATAAACTAGACATGTGGGTCGCCATGGTGATGCTGATGACAGTTTCATTTGGAATAAAAGCCAATCGCGTGGGAGGGAAGCTGTCATATTTGACTGCAGCATAAAACAACGGACGAGCATCAGACACTTGGAAATGCAAAGAGCAGGGGAGCAATGGATTGGCGGGAGAACAATGGGCGCTCTGTGATGGCGGACAACATTTGTACCAAGCCGGCAACTGCATCTGTTGAACTAATGGCTATGGCATCTGTCATTACTCTCTTAGCATTTAACTCTATACACTGTATTATGAAATTCAGTAAACTTAAAGGGTGTGGGCACTAGGAATACTGAAATGCCAATTTTCGGAACATATTATTTGTCAATTTTTATGCTTCTGTGCGTAGGCTTACTTGTTACCCAATGTGATTCAGGTCGTACTATTCCAAGCCACAGAACTGTGGCAACATCACTGATTATGTCTGTCGGAGTAGCAGACGAAACGTATGGTAGCAACAGCTCCAACAGACCACGGCTCTTTAGCCCGGATGACATCGATCCCTGTGACGCCGGCAGTGACAGCCTACATTCCAACACAGAACCGGATTTGATTTCTGACAGGAAAGTGCAAATTTAACTTGCCTTAAGGGGGGGAGTATACTTTTCGATTTTTTCTTTTATATGGAGAAGTTATCCGAAGGCTTACACTGAATCTAGAGACTTATTTAGCTTACCACTCCTATTCTATGAATGATTGGGTAGTCGATCGGCCGGGCTCTTGTACAAGTACAGCACGCAACACCGTGAACTTTCCGGGCTATAGTATGGATGACGATGATATGTGAATTAATAATGGGAAAGAAATGACTCCGAGGTCCAACGCCAAAAGTTACCCAGCAATTCTGCTTCAGTTGGTTGAGGGAAAATCCCGGAAAAAAACCCCCAACCAGGTAACTTGTCGCAACCAGGTATTGAGCTCGGGCCCGTTTCTTCCACGGTCATACGTGCCAATCGTAGCGGTAGATACGCCTTTCGATAATATAATTTTATTTTATTTCAACATTTTTTTTCCCTCAGAATCTATAGCTAAGCCTTCTGGATATAAAAGTTGGGATGCTTAATATACACTATCTTCATATCACTAAGCAATTTTAACGTTTCTGAAAACCTAATAGTTATTAAAAAAATTATGACTACTTATATAGTATTTTGTTTAGCTGAAGAACACATATATGATAACCCAAAAAGCATTTATGAATTTTTTTGCATTACAAAAAAAAATATATATATAAATATATATAGTTTTCCAAACGCTTGATGTCATTAGAAGAAAACCTACTTTGACGTTACTATTAGGATTGTATTATATAGCTAAGAATTGTTTTAATGAAACTTCTTATGCATGTAATAGTTCTCCTATGTGAACAACATAGTGTAAAATCTTTGGTGTAGAATGTACTATAATTTATTTTTTTTAAACATGGAATTTAATATGTATCATAATGTTTAACAGACTGACAATACAAAATATATTAATTTAATACAATGTTACAAGATGTGATAATATTAAATTCATAATACTAAATACAAATATTAATATTTACATACAGAATACTTAATAAATTTTACAGAAGAAAGAATTCGTCTAAAGGGCTAGATTCGGAAAGAGTACCCAAATTGCTCATTGCATTTCCGCGTTGAATAGCAATACTTAAGCGTGGACACAAATAAGTAGTGCAACGACGATCACCAGTAATGGAGATCAAAATTTGGCCGATTTGAGATACCAAAACTTTAGCGTCATGACTCCAAGGACCGATGGTCTCCACAGCAAATGGGATAAAGATATAATTGTCTAAAAGATGAACATATTTATTGACTTTTTTCTTCACGGCTAATTCAGCAGCAGATGCTGCGCGTCTGGAGGTATTCGGAAAGTGAGATTGAGCTAGAGTGTCAACGCAAGTGGAGTCCCAAATTAAAGATTTTCTTCTAGACCATGGAATTAAGGTGAGACCATCGGGTCGTTTACCATCCGCACGACTAATACCTGGTGGTTCCAAAAGAGACGGGATGCCACAAGAAGTCTTTTAATGATATCATTGAGTGATGTATGTCTGGGAATGCGACCCTTGCTCCTCGCACAACTGAGTGCATGATGGCCGTAAATATCAGCAATTCCTCCGAAAACACACTGGTGTGGCTGGCAGAGTTTTCAATCAAGGTGTAAAGTCATTGCGATTTTAAAGGATGTACTATCTATTAGAGTGCCGATGTGAGGAGAAGGTAATGCGTGTAACCAAGCTCCAGACTCACTCTCTTGAAGAGCAAGGAGACGTGCAATGTCTTGTTCGGATTTGAAAGAAGAAAGGAGTTTATGTAAAATTTTTTGGGAGAAAAATAACGTCCCACTGTTTTTGAATGGATGGGCAGGAGGATGAGTGGTTTGTGAGGAAGTATACCAACTAGTCAGAGCATCACGCACATGACAGATTTCAGCTGCATCACTGTACAAAAGAAAGAGCGATTTGATGCAGAAGAAATAAAAGCAAGTATACAAACGTCAGAAAGGGCCGTATTCATAGACATTCTTAGCGCGGGCTTCCGGTGGATGATCAGCGAACTAACGTTTTTCGTAATCATAAACCAGAGTTAGCGATATGATACGATATGAATCCTGTACAAGTAACCAGTCGATAGTCGGGGATAGTTTAGCACGCTCGTAACGCGGGCTAGCGAAATGTCTATGAATAGCACCCAAAGTTTCCGAATGCCCACACCACTAAATTTAATTGGGAGAAAGGCTTGAGTCCAACTAATATCGATAAAACATATATTTAGGATCATTTGCAAACTGGATCGAAAAAGAGAATCAGCTTTATGTAGGAAAGATGGAAGACGCCATAAAGAAGTAGTACGCTTAAAGGAAGTCATCTTAGGGATTAGAAAAAAAAAATTAAGAAGATAGTAAGAAATATGAGGATGTATTAGTTTTAAACGATCGATGATATATTGCAAAGAAATTAGTTTTTGTTCAGCGATATGATCGGCAGCTTCCAAAAAGACGAGACATCCAAGAATTGTTAAAGTGGATTTTGACATTAGTAAAATACCCGGAGCAAGATTTTGAAAAGTAGAGAAAATAGATTGATTACACTTAGCACAAAAATAAATTTCACATTTATCAGGATTAAGTTCTAACCCTATAGTTGAACCGAACTGAATAACATTGATATACAGAGTAAACTGTAAGTAATGCGATTAATTTCAGGGGATTATTCTTCGAGATATTTCAAACAAAAATGTTTCATACAATTTTGCTCGTTTTTACTTACTTTCCAGATAAAAATCAGCTAAGATTGAAAGAATTTTAGCTTTGTCCTTTAAATATGCAGAAATTTGATCCGAACAAATCTTACTTTTTGTTCTGCAAAGGAATTTTACAAAGTTTCATTTATTCCGATCAAATTTCTGCATATTTAAAGGACAAAACTTAAATTCTTTCAATCATTTATTATCGTAATACACTGCTCTCTTAAATTGACTGAGCATATTGGGAATTAACTCAATGACTTTCACAAAACATGCTATGAAATGTTGCATATGAAAAGGAACAAAAACGGGCAACATTGTATTTAACTTTTTTCTTTGAAGTATCTCAAAGAATAACCTCCTGACATTACTTACGGTTCAACCTGTATATTTTTTAAATTTTGTATAAAATCAGAAAAAAAAATAAACTGACATGTTAGAGATTTTACTTTATGCTGTAGATACGTTTATTAAAAATACAGTATCTCAAAATAAAAATTATATGAAAACTAAAATATTTGATTAATTTATCGTGTAAACGCTACCCGACTGAACAAAATACTCTACAAATGTCCAACATTAAAAAAATAACTATTAGGTTTCCAAATATTTAAATTTCTTAGTAATTTGCAGGTAGTGTATATTAAGCACTTCAATTTTTATTTCCAGAGAACATATAGATTTTTAGGACAAAATGTTTAACTATAGCAAAATGATACTAGTGAAAGGTGTATCTCCTACCCTTGAGAGACAGCTATGCAACATGCTGGCCACGGCCACAGGACCAGAGTGTCTAGCTATTCATTAATGTACAGTAGCGGGGGGGGGGGGAAACCGGACCGATCCTTGTAGCTAATACAAAATAATCCTGTGCTGTGTATTGTGTCAAACTGTGGTACTTTTAATATGGATAGTGAAGCCAGAAGTATGTACTGCTATTTAATGTAAAAATACGCAGTTATCTTTGCCGAATAGAAGCAGAAATGTAATCTTGATGCCAGATGAAAATAAAACTCTCAAAGTTTTTTCGTCTGTAAGTCTGAGGCACTGAAGGAAACAAAACACGGTAAGATTCGAACAAATGCAATAAATTTCATTGTTACAATTAATTATATAAGATGGATGTGCTTTGTGACTAGCAAAATTTGAATCTGTGACTCTGAAATCAGCTACAAGGGTCGGTTTTTTGCAACTACTGTACAGTACGTATGTTATACAAAATCAGTTCAAATTTAGAACTTTACAAAAATTATAATATCTAAGTTAGGGGAAAAACAAAAAATATCGTTATGCTAGATAAACTTTGGAGTCTATTTTACAATATAAATATTTTGAATATGTCTGCTGTTCTCTTGCTCAACAGTAGTCAGTCTTTCTGCTGTAATATTTACAGCATTTTAAAGACAATGGTTCTTAATATTCGTAAATTCTTGTATGGGTACAGAAATATTTATGATTTCCAAAAGTGAATTGTGCATCCAGATGTGCAAATCTTGACAACATAAACAAAAACTCTGCGAAGACGAGGTAGTAGCCACACCAGTAATTACGTATTACTCGACCAAGGCGAGTGGAGCCGCGGGCGTAATGGGAACTATCGCGATGCGGTATTACGAACGCAGGAGCAGTAGCGCCACGGCTCCGGGCTGCAGGACTCCACTGGCCTTGGTCGAGTAATACTTCAGAATTGAATTTGTATTGCCAATTTTACAGTTTTAATTACGTGCAAAGTTTAATTGCACTGCATAACGTAAAATACTGTATTTTCTGTTAACAAAGGAATTTCACAAATTAAATGTTTTTAGGGCGTGTAACGATGAAAGTGTCAAACATTGGAATGTATGTGCGTATTCTATATTAGTTTATCTCTCTTTGTTGTAATATATGACTACTATTTTGTCTGTTGCTCACTTTTAGTAATAATAGCCTTTCATTGCTACTACAAAATATTCTATGAAAATGTTTAGTGTAAAAATATTTCGGGTATTTTCTATATCTTTCATATGTTTTGTATTAAATTTAATGTTACCTGTACTTCCTTGTTGCAATAATTTGTTGTTTAGTCAATCGTCCGAAGACAGGTTTGAACCTCATAAGTGACATAAATAAACATCATTCATGAGGCAACTAAGCCAGGAGATAGTAGGTTATTTTGCGACGCTTTATCAACATCTTAGGTTATTTAGCGTCTGAATGAGATGAAGGTGATAATGCCGGTGAAATTTATTTAGCATCTGAATGAGATGAAGGTGATAATGCCGGTGAAATGAGTCCGGGGTCCAGCACCGAAAGTTACCCAGCATTTGCTCATATTGGGTTGAGGGAAAACCCCGGAAAAAACCTCAACCAGGTAACTTTCCCCGACCGGGAATCGAACCCGGGCCACCTGGTTTCGCGGCCAGACGTGCTGACCGTTACTCTACAAGTGTGGACGCCAGGAGATAATAGAGTAGGGTGGCCAGTTCCTTTCCTCCTCCATTGCATACATCGCTGATTAGTAACATATTGTATTAATCAGACTTGAGATGTATATAAACTATTGTTCTTCCTCTGACTCATATCGTCAAGTGAGATGTACTGCCTGATAACATATAGGCTAGGCGATACATATCAGCCAGAACCTCAATCAGAGGTAGTCTCAATAAAGCATTCTTTAATAGTTTGCTTAAAAAGCTTTGGGCATTATATAGTGCCAAAGTATCGTGATAATTTGCAAGATAAGTAATTCTGATAAATGAGAGATATATTATTTTATATCATACTCTTTATACTAGATTTAGATCCTAAAAACAATACTTAAATTACGGGCATTGGCTTGATCATACACGCTATGGAAGAAATATATTTGTTGGTGTAACTGCAATTAAGTTCGATCGGTTTTGTTTTTGTGTTCATAGACAAATACCCTACTCGAGTATAGAATTTCTCACTTTGTACTGAATGGTCTCAGTGGTTTATGGTCCTATTTATTCAGAACCATTCTCTCTACAACCCCTTCCACTACCTACAAAACGCAACCCACCCTTTAGGTGTTTCTGGAGGCGATCGAGGGGTGAGTTGTTATTTACTGCTGGGCAAAAGCATACAACAATTTTAAACCACTGTTAATTTAGAAATACTTCTACGTACATATACACGCACACGAATTGTAACTGCTAGGTATTTGCAACTTCTCTTTTATTTGCAAACATACCTCCGACACTGAACGTAATTCTGACAAAGCTAAGTGGAAACAATTCTTTGCCACAGTTTTCCAGAACTACGTTGTATCGTTTATTGCATGACATAGGCTTCCGGTACCTAAGAAGAGGTAATAAAGTTGCTTTCATGGAAACCAATGAAATTATTACTTGGAGGCACAGATACTTACGGGAGACAAAACGTTTAAGAGCACAAAATAAACCTTTAATTTACACAGATGAATCTTGGGTAAATGTCTGTCAGGATTTAACTTTAATTTTTAGATATTTAATGTGTAGTTGTGACGTTCCACTTAAGCCACTCTTGTGCGCAATTATAGCTATGCCGTTCCACTTAAGCCACTATTGCGCGCACTCTTCTGCAGTTGACGTGGCAACAACGCACTCCATAAGCACTGTACTGCAATTTAAAGTCCAAATACTCTATAATCCAGTCCGAGCTGACTGGTTCCCGTGGGCTAGACGAGTCCATTTCTACAGATGTTGATCGGTGAGGGGAGGAAACAGATTGAAGTCGTCAATTGTAATGTCTTGAAACTTTTTAAAATTCAAACATGAAATGTAATACATTTTATAAGCTGATGATAGTTAGAGGAATAGACTAGTCCTACTAGTCCATTGACCACACGCTACTGGTGGTATGTATAAATGTAATGTTTTCTGTTGCATTGGGTGAGACCCAGCGTCATGTTGAAGGCAGTCACATGTCCTTTTGGTCAGGCTTCAATAGGCCTATTAAGAATTTCGTACTACTTAATGCAGAAGAACAATAAACAATGTACCTATACTACAAATACCTATTATAGTAACTTTTATTCAGTCCACAGATTGAAGTTCCATATCGTCTTTAACTGACTCAGATTTGTAAGAAATAAAGAGGAATTTAAGTCATGTAGAAGTTATTGGGGAGTACGATAATCATTATTACAAAACACAGCCTCTCCCCCTCGGAAAAAAAAAACAGCAAAACGTATATGTGGCATAGAAATGTTTTATAAACTGAAAATGTGTACATCATGATAAAAGTCTCAAGTATTGAAATTACGATTTTTTGGCAGTCGTTACAGTAAAAGGAAATGTTACTTTTTGAAATAAATCTGAACTTACGAAAGATAAAATATCAGTAAAACTATGGTACAAAAGACAAATGTGGATGGAAAAGAACTGATTAAAATTCGAACTTGTATAGTGTGCGGCAACAGTATAGGATGGTTTTCATTGCTTTCTTGTAACACAGGAGTTTCTACTCCTTCAGGGAAGAATTACGACTGTATTTTTGTACATGTTATTTTACTAACAATAAACAACAACAATTAAGAGGAAATAATTATCCTGATTATTACACTTTTACTACGTCATACTACTTTCGACCAATAAAAAACGGTACGAAAGGACGTGTTTCAACCAATCATGGTTGTTTATCGCTAAAATTTGATTACTTTCCTAGCATTTGTTTATTTTTTATCACTTCTCTAGCATTTGTGTGTCTGCAAACATTTCAAACTGCAAACTTGTATTATTGTATGAGTACTTCATTTCTTCTAATCTTCATATTCTTTCTACTAATCCTGCAATAGTCAATTAAGTCCCTCTCGAGTTTTGATTTTCTCCAGATAAAACATAAACATATAAATAATGCTTTGCGATCGTCATTTGTTTCCCGCATAGATAGTCGACTGAAAATGGCGGGTCCGTTAGAGAAACAGACTTTTAGTAAGTGAATTAATATCTATTTTATTGTATTACAGTACTTTATTTCTTCTAATCCTTATATACTTTCTTTTGTTTTTATCACCTCCCTACCATTTGTTTCTTTGTTTGCCAATATTTCAAACTGCAAATTCTTTATGGTACTGTAAAACATGCTGTCAAAAAAGCTGAAAGTTTCAATTTATAAAACAATTATAATACCGGTTGTTCTGTATGGTTGTGAAACTTGGATCCTCAATTTGAGAGAGGAACAGAGGTTAGGAGTGTTCGAGAATAAAGTGCTTAGGAAAATATTTGGGGCTAAAGTGGATGAAGTTACAGGAGAATGGAGAAAGTTACATAGTACACACCACAGAACTGCACGCATTGTATTCTTCACCTAACATAATTAGCAACATTAAATCCAGAGGTTTGAGATGGACAGAGCATGTAAGACGTATGTGTGAATGCAGAATGTTAGTTCTGAGACCTAAGGAAAAAAGACCTTCGGCGAAGCAGAGACGTAGATGAGAGGATAATACTAAAATGAATTTGAGAGAGTTGGGATATGATACCAGGAATTGGATTAGCTTTCTCTGGATAAGGACCGATGGCGGGCTTATGCGAGGGAGGCTATGAACCTCCGGGTTCTTTAAAAGCCATTTGTAAGTAAGTATGTAAGTAATTGATTAAGTGCCCCAATATTTGTTTTGCTAATAATAATGCCTTAAAAAGGGAATTATGTTTGTGTTATGACAACAGTTCTGCATTGCTTGGGAAAAGTGGCATAAGTCAGTTTCCACAAACATTTTTTAATAATTTATTGACAACTTGCGGAACATCTGCTCGCTTGGGAAAACAGACATGTGCTTCTCCCATTACAATAGTTCATACAAAAGAATATCAAATCGACATAAACCAGTGTGAAGACAGTTTTTTTCCTTCTCCTGTAAAATTAACATTTTTGACCTGTGCCACTTCTCCCAAGCACTACAGAGTTATTGAATAAAAGGTAAAGCAAATTACAGGCCAAATCACCACAGAGGGTGGCGACAGGTTGAAATTAAATTATGGTTTATTTAACGACGCTCGCAACTGCAGAGGTTATATCAGCGTCGCCGGTGTGTCATAATTTAGTCCCGCAGGAGTCCTTTTACATGCCAGTAAATCTAGTAACATGAACCTGTCGCATTTTAACACACATGCCATCGACCTGGGTCGGAATCGAACCCGCAACCTCGAGCATAGAAGGCCAGCGTTATACCAACTCGCTATTGAGGTCGAAGCGACAGGTTAAATCTGCCTCCTTTACTGGCAGTCGGCATTAATGACAGTAAGGATGTCAAGTCCCACATGCCTGCCAACTTTACCTCCAAGAAAATTACCATGATACTATTTTTCTATTAGAGGCTGAGTCAACCACCCCAAGGCCATATGCGGTCTGAAGGATTAGATCAATGGGAAAAATTTACAATCCTATCAGGAATTGAACACGCAACGGTTCGCGTTTGCAGCGTTACACCTTAACCGCAACGTTACCGCGCGTTCCCAGTAAGTGATTAATCTGTTCAAAGGCTATGGAGCTGTGAAATTTCCAATTTCTACTTTTTACACCAATTAATCTGAAACTCTTACCACATATATTTCTTACAATGTGGATATGCAATACACAAATTTTCACTTCAGTATTCTAATTAGTTTACTTATAATTAATTTTTAACGTTTTTATTATTATATTTGTCCCAATTTTCAAAGTTTACATAATTTTTCTTTAAATTTATATTTAATTTATTCCTAATAGATGTATGTAAAATACGACACATGCTTTTCAGATTTTTTCAATTACTTTTTTATAAAAAAGAATTACTCTTTTAGTTGCTAAGTTTTCGATTTTTTAAAACTTGTCACATCCTCAACACATGGATATTTTCAATCACAGAATAAGACACATAGGTCAGTTTACTTCACATGCTTTTGTGGACTTCTGTGAAAAATTTCACTGAGATTGGAGAAAAATTGCATCCATTAGAGCAGGGGTTCCCAGCCGGTGTGTCGTGCAGCTCCATGGAATGTGTCGCGAAATTTTGGAATTCGAAAATAAATTTTATGCGATCCAAAAAGTCCCTTTACAACGCATTTTTATTTGCAATGAAATATTTGTTATGATACATTTTATTTTGAGACAGACTTTACCAGTGATACGTGAACACCTGCAACAATACTCAGTTCAGTTTTTCAACCGTTAGGCCACGTATAGAGAAAGTCTGTGCAACTCACCAAACGCAGACTTCACATTAATTTAAATAGGCGCGTTTTCAAAAACGATAATTTATTTTATCGAACATCCACGTAGATAGGCTGGGATTTTTTACATATACCTTTGTTTTTTTTTCTAATGCCACTCAAGTTGCTGCTTGTTCTTTTACAATTTTCGATTGCGCGTTAACACCAACCTATCTATAACACTGGATATCCGAAACTACAAAGAAGTTAACAGTGCTTTTTTTCTGACGAAACGCGTTGGAACGGCGTTCCGGCACATTTTTATTGCATTTTTCATCATGGAACCGAAATATGTGTGAATAAGTATGTTTTTAACATAATCTTTCTTTGAATTCCGCTTAGATCTTGAAAGTCTTAGTTGGACGGAAAGGAGGTTAAAAACGACAAAATTCCCGGCAGTGAACAGTAATCATCTCCCCGTCCGCTATAAAATATTCTACACAGAGTTCCACCACCTTTTTCTCCAGAAAAATTATTATTATTAATAAAAACAAATAAGTGTCTCGCGATATCGTGGGCGTTTAGCAAAGTGTGTCGTCAGTCAAAAAAGGTTGGGAACCACTGTATTAGAGCATTTTGAATGTTACAAATGTTGAAAATTGAAGACCGTTTTTACAAAACTCAACAAACGCCACTTAAAAATTTTACAGGAAACGTTTTTTTTAGTTTATTCTCACACCTTTGATATTGTAATTCTGAAAAAAAAAATAGACATTGTTTCTCTTTCAGAGATGCATTAATTGGCATAAAGTGCAACTATGATTGATAACTTACTCATTTGAAAAAAAATATGACAAAAGTTAAGAATTTTACAAAACTCAACATATCCACTTTTTTAAATGCATATATCTTAAAATGTTTAATTATTTTTCATTCGTAGCTGGTAAAATCCTCATCAAGAGCATTAATACGTATTTTTAAATAATGCTTAAGTACTACTGAATTAAAAACCAGTTAATTGTACACACTGAAATCTAATTTCAAGCCTTTTTTTCTTTTCCTTCAAAATTTGTTATTGACTTACAGGATCTCTATATTTTCATGAATTAAATATTTTTATTTGTGCAATACACTACCCAAATCACTGAAAATTAAAATCGTGCAGAATAATCTCAGTGCAAAAGTTCATTATTAATCCAGTCTATTTTCAGAATCTCTGGCACATCCCTTTAAAACGTTGTCATAAAATGCCTAGCCCTCTTCCGAAATATCATTATGGAAGTAACTCATTAGCTTTCTCACATTCTCAGCTTTGCTTTTGCTGATATGGTTCATCAGTGGAAGATCAGGTGCTTTAGACATTACAGAAGCACTTGCCTTTCTTGGTTTAAACAGTCGAATTTCTATTGGCGCTAAAAATATGTTTTGTACAGTACATAACACTTTACACGATTCTTACAAGTTTTTTTGGTACGTAAGTACTCTTACCTCTGACATTTTAAATGGTAATTTGACTACTACAATATTTTTTGCCATCGATTTTAAATCATAAGTAGCCTATGCCAGTCTTTGCCCAAAACTTTTACGTCCGCAAACATTGCCATAATTTCATAATACTCTTATAGCAATGTAATGTATTCATGTCTTCTCAGCTTTTTCTCTATCAATCGAAACGTATGGCCTTGAGATATAATTTTATAGCTTTCCAAAGACATGAAATAAATGTTTAATTTCTTTAAAAGCTTCAAAACTTTCCAGATAACTAACAAGCAGAGCAATCATTATGCAATTTTTGTTCTGAGACCCACAAGAATCTGAAAACAATCTTCTAAGAGTTAAATTTCTGGGTTTTTCTGGGAGTAAACATTTTCCCTAAATTACCTATGTAATGTCGTAATAACATACCTGGCACTTTTCTAAAGGTAGCAGCACGTAAGACTACTGGGAAATCATCTCTATTTTCACCTCTTACGAAATATGAAATAGACACAGATCTTTCTAGCTTTTTGAAGTCCTTCTACGCCATTTAGGTAGATCAACTTTCATATAGCTTAGCAAAAAATTGTCCTGTTCAACGTTTGTACTATTTCTGCATAAATTGTCTCGAAAATTAATTAGATCATTTAAGCAGAAAGAACCTGCAGCACGTTTTCTTTTTTCCCTGTTCTCAATGATTACAGTTTAGTTCGGATGAATATCGTTTTTTTAGGCGCAACTGTATATTTCTTACCCTTAGATTAACGTACTCTGCTCCTATTCTTCCTACCCCTTTCAGTAGTTTGAACGGATTTTGAATACTTAGGGTTCTTATTCAGTTTTCATCATTACTAGCAGAATATGTGCACTTACAACAGCGGCCAGATTTATACTGAATTAACGCAGGAAACAACAAGATATTATATAATATTTGAGATTCGAAATGTATCACTGTTGTCAAAATGAAAATGTATTATATTTTTGTAAAATATTGTTGCTTGTGGAACATGATATAAGGGTGAATTGTTGAGTTAGAGGATATGTTGAGTTTTGTGAAAATTTAAGAACTGGAGATGTTGAGTTTTGTGAAAACTCTCTATATTGAGGCACTCTTTTCAACGGAAAATGTTGAGTTTTGTGATATTATGAGCACTGCATCATTTTCCTCTCATTACAATTGACCAGAATCCGTCAAAACCCGCAATTCGAAAAAAATGGCGTTTGTTGAGTTTTGTTAAAACGGTCCTCAATTGGAAAATCGAGAAAACAAGTATCAAAGTATAACATGTATGATACACACTATAGACATCCTTCCTTCTTATACAGGTCTATCACACACAGTTTTCTCGTACACAACAATGCGAAATATGAACTGAAGGAAAAGTAAAATTAGTTGAAATAAAAAACAAAGTCGACAGAATGACAGCTGAGTGTCAATTTAAAGAACTGCAGTTCCACGCAAACGCTGGTCCCTTTAAATTCGTCCTGAGGGACTTTAAATTGTTATAGCGCCAAAATAAGCACAGATTTAGAAAACTGAAACATTATTTTATTTTTTACAGTTAAAAACCAAATTTCTATTTTTCAATGGCATTTTCGTTAGTTTCACTGATCCATAGTCTTAATGTACGTATAGAGATGTTATGTCTATGTTGTCTCGTCATGCCAATGGTAATTGATTACTTTGTCATGACGTTAGTAATTGAGAAATGTATACCGCGACGTCCTAATACTTGTGTTGTTACAGTAAGAGTGGCTCGTGTTCTTAAAGCAACAGTAGCAAGTAACTGACTTTCGTGGCCTTTATTTGTTGCGTAACAGCATTAGACTACTAAGGAAACACTTGATTGTATTTTTGTAAGAATTTTTATCTGATATCGAATCCGTGCGGCCATGTAGGCTGTGTTGAGACAGACTTTGTTGTGATGGACAACCCTGGATTGAAGGCCGCCTTGTGGTCAATATGCTCCCTGTGAAGTCAAGCGGGTGGCTCTGGAGAAACCGAGTAGTAGCTGCTTCATTGCGTGTAGCTGCAACTTAAACTTTCTCCTTCACTCTATGCGCAAAAGTGGCGTAGGTGATCCCGTCACAGCGTTCTTTCAATAAGATGCCGTTTAGCTCTCTGGCTCAGGCTTACTAATCCGTGACAGTTGATATGTTGAGGTGAATTAGACGTGATATAGTGCATGAGGTGCCTAATCGATCAGTCAGTTGATCCATCGGCTCAACAAATCAAATGATCTGACTATGTGAAGCAGAGTGAATCAATACTTCAACGATGTGAGTTGATTTTTCATCTAGTAAATGAGTAGGCATTGTTAAACATTTGATTTTTCACTGTCCAGTTTTCGAAAGAAAAAGAGATTTTTTAAAGATATATTTCAGACTGCAATTTAAATTACTGCACACTTCTTTGTCATTTACTTACTATTAAGTGTATGTGAGTTATTGATAATAATGTAAAATCCTAATACACTATCTAAAACAAGTTGTCTCTCTTTGGGAAACAATAGTAATAATAACAATAATACATAAGTTTGTATTATGAATTTTACTATTGTTCAATGCTTCATGACGGGTATATAGTTTGGAACCGTAAGTAATTTTGTTTTTATCTCTTTACTATCGCAAATCATGCATCGAAAATAAAATTGTAACTGTAAATTATTTTTTGTGTTATCTTTTTGCTGTTAATTATTGCTTCAATGTTTCTAAATCATGTATTTATATATAATTAACCCGTAATTGGTGAGGTGGTGGCTGTGAGTACCCCAGCCATTGTAAGAAAAGAAGCCTGTGCCAGGTGGATGTGCGGAGATTTTTTTTTTTTTCTTTTTCATTGCTTATTATGCTCCCTGCTTCCCTAATTTTGAAGAAAACTTAGTGAAAACAAATAAAAGTACTAGATTATATAAATTAAAAATTCAGTTTGATTATCTGAGTGCTACGATAAAAGTTTCTAAGTTGGGGTAAGTGCAATCCCCACCTCATCAGTTACCTGACTAGAAAAATACCTCACCACTTACGGGTTAATAAGTAACTGAATATCATTTCTGTATTTTTTTCTATTGTTTATTATTACTACATGTATATTATGTATTTAATTTGTAACTAAATCAATTTTGTGCACAATCTATTATTGTTCAAAATTATGTATACAGGCAAGATAGGCAAGTCAGTAGATTTTACGAAACAGTCAATGATCTTTTAGGGTCCTATTCATAGACATTTCGCAGCACGCGCTACAAGCGTGCTAAACTAGCCCCGGCTATCAACTGGTTACTTGTACAGAATTCAAATCATATCCTATCGCTAACACTGGTTTATGAATACGAAAAACGCCCGCGCTAAGAATGTCTATGAATACGGCCCTTAGTTTTTAAGTCAATAAAATAAAGTGAGTAAACTAGCTCGTGGGGTTAGAAGTTAAATTTAAGTTGGTTCACGGAATCAGTGAGTCACACGAGTTACATGTTTGTCTGTAAAGTGAGTGAACTATATTGTAAAATATGCAGTCATCGATGAATGATGAATCAATGAGTCTGAGCTGGATGTTAATAAGTAAATTGAATGAACCAATTTGTAAAATCAATACACCCTTATGCCAATGGTACATAAATAGCGAATCAGATAAGTTGGATGTTATTTACTAAGATTGAATATCTTCCAATAAGTGAATCAGGTTAAGTTAATAATTCACTGAGTCATGTAAGATGTTTGACAATAGAATGGGTTAACTAACTTACAAAATTCTCAGTCACAAATAGTTGATGAATCAGTAAGTCAAATGAGTTAAACATTTGTCTGTGACTTAAGTGACTAAAGAAAATCCTGAAATTAATGGGTCACCAAGATTTTGATGGATCAGTGACTCGGATTAATTGGATATTTTCGCTCAGTAAAGTAAATTAACAAATTTGCCGAATCAACTAGAGGTGAGATTGCTTTTGAATCGAGAGTCAGATATGTTGAATGTTTAACAATTAATGAAGAGAAAAAACTAACTTTTCAAATCAGCAGCCAGTTATACGATTAGCCTAACTCGGTTAGGTGAATCAGTGAGGCAGTTGGATTAGTGTCAAAATATAGATTCAATTAAGGTCCGATAATGAGATAATGAAGAAGTGGAAGTGAAAGGGAACTTTTTTTTTTTTTGTAAAAACCTATTCGATAAATCACTTAGAGCAATAAATAACAAACCATGCCTTACTAGCCAAAATTTAGTGGATTGATCTGCGTCTGGATTTGCGAAACGTCGCTCTTTACAGGAGTATGTTATATATCGTTATCATCAGCATCATTATCACCATTGCTATCATCTTCTTAATCTTCAGCATCTTCTTCCTCTGCTTTATCCACTTTGTGTCAATCATAATTTTCTTTTGCACATTTTTTCTCTTCATGACATGTCGCTATTACACAGTCCAGTACATACAGTCACGAAGCTCAATACGTAGTAAATATGCAGCCATAGACAGTTGCTAGCCACTAGGATCGCTACTATCACCTCATTACAGACAATGCGAAATAGTACCTGCACAGTCTATTGTTCCTAGTACCCTCATAAACTCAAGCTTCGTAACTGTATATACTAGACTGTGTTATTACTTTCATAATTATCATGTCATTTTCATCTTATTTTTCACCAACATTATCATCATCATAATCGCTTTTGATTCTCGACTTTGTTTTTAGCATAGTCATCATTTCATCTTTATCATAGCTTTATATTTTTACTATCCACCATCTCCTATTCTCTACAAGATGAGTCACTAAATTTCGAACAAGCTCGGTGTTTATGCTATCATCGAGTACACAGCTAGTTCCCGCTGTCTAATAGGACGGTTCTTGATTAAAAGTTTAGGGTGGTATTCATAGACATTTCGCAGCACGCGCTACGAGCGTACTAAGCTAGCCCCGGCTATCCACTGGTTACTAGTACAGAATTCAAATCATATCCTATCGCTAACACTGGTTTATGAATACGAAATACGCTGATAATCCACCGAAAGCCCTCGCTAAAAATGTCTATGAATACGGCCCGTTTGTTGTGTATGTAACCGCAACGTGTGTTATAATTCAGCATATTTTCTGCTGAACCAAAACAACTTGTATTTATTTATGATCCATACGTATTGTGTTAACACAATCATCTCGTCAATTTCAAAGTCGATTTAAAGAAAGGTGATTCCCGGGTTTTCAATTCTAGCGGATGATTGGAGAAAAGCTATTTTTTCGGTCAGGGTAAAATTTGTGCATAAAAGTAGCGTTAAAAATCTCATCTGCTCACATTCAACAAGCCCCCAAAATATTCGTCTAAAACAATGTTTTGGTAATTTGTGACTTCTTTAGGTGAAAGAATATGACCTGAAGATAAGGCTAATTTATATAGCCGTACAATTGTAGACAGCAGCCACTGCACTGGTTGATCAATATTTCTCTGAACACCAAATAACCGAATCTGGACTGCTGTGTCAAGCATTAGACAATGATAAGCTATTAGTTATCTTGCCTTCACGTTTATCTCCACAAATCAGCATTTCCTAATGTACTATATAACATGTAAAATAATGATCTACGTAAATTTCAGATAGCACATATTACATTTTTAGTATAATTTTTCCTGTTGGAACATTACTTAAATCTTGACGTGAAATACGAAGACACTTGGCCTCTGTGTTAGTGAGCATGATCGTTCACGGCTGAATTCCACCAGCTACGGCTCAAACGCACAGAGCACGCTGCTAGTGACATTAACAGCATGAATTATGCAATCCGATACGTTGCTATGGTTACGTCACAGTACACCGTTCCATTATAAACAGAATTACGGATGTCATTAGCGGAAGCTACCTGTTATACAGGGAGGCTATTATTTTTTCCCTACAATTAGGCTATGTAATTGGTTAATTTTATAAGAAGACCTTCGCACGATACATCAATGTTTAATGATCAGTGTTTCAAGCTATCATAATTATGCCACTAAATGACAGCTCAAATGAGGTCGAGAACGAACTTTAACTTGCCTATCGCTTTACAGAACTTTATGTCAGCGTGACAACTTCCTAGAGTTGGCGCATTTATACAGGACGAAAGTGTGTGCTTCAATCATATCGTTGAGAGTACACAAAGAAGGTCTCTGGTGTGGTGCTTTTGTCTTTTAAGGTTGGCTGTCTGTCTTTCTGTACACTTAGGCGCGCTTTTGCCCATTGTGCTCCCTATATGCCATGATTGTCCGAGTCCGACATGTCGTCTGGGTGGCATTCGTGAATCCGACGCTGACAGTTGGGTCATCCTGCTTCAGTCCCTGATAGAACCAGGTCTCGTTTCGCGAACGAGTAGTCTGATTAGCCCCAGGGAACAGTGGCCCCAAGCCCTTTCTGATCAGCCGACTCTGATAGGTGCCTCAGTCCCTGATAGAGTCAGGTCCCGTTTCGCGGACAAGTAGCCTAATAAACCCCAAAGATCTAGAGCAGTGATGTCAACTGATGCCCATAGGAGCAAGCGCGCGCTTTAGAGCCCAGGAGAGCCTGAGCGCTTTACAGCGGAAAGGAAAGAGGCAGACGAAAGAGGTAGTATATGCCGCTTGGTCGAGCTATATACAGGAATGGCCAGCACTGATTCAATGGATAAAAGGAAGCGAACTTATTAAAACTGTATCTATGTTAATTTTTAGATTTGTCTGAGAAATATAAGTGCATTATAAGAATGTAAGTTTTAATTTTAATGTTCATTTTTCACGAGTTTGCTTTTTTATTCGAAAGGAATATTTTCTCAACTTTTTTACACAAAAGTGAAATTTTCAGATATGTTTGTTTAGTAGCCTTACAGGTACTAAAACAATGTTTTCGTAAATCTAATATATCGTAAATATGTATTACTGAAGATAGTGTATTAAAATGTTTGAAAATATTCGCATGGAAAATGTTTGTAAGGAAATGAATTAACAAAGCAAATAATGTTACATCACAAACAAAAGATACGTGCCTATGTGTTGATAAAATGTCAGCTCTATAGCTTCAGCAGATTTCGAGATAATTTAATATTCTGATAACAGAAAGTTGCGCACCAAATCACCTAAAAGCATAATGCGATAAGAATTTTATTATGTACGAGTAATATTAGTTACAGTTAAAACATATACCTAGACAACTTTACTTTGTACTATAATATTGTTTTGATTACTTTTATAAGGCTAAAGATACCATCAATATCAATTTCAACTTATCTTGTCATATTCAGTGTCTTTCTTTGGGATAACACCTTCTTTATGAATGATGTGTTTAATTCACTTAATACAATATAGTTGTAGTTATTATGGAATTTGTGTGAATATTCCTTCTTTACTCTTTATTATGTTATTAACGTTTAAAACACAACTGCAATATTAGCCTAAGAAATAGGTGTTAGTACTTTTGTTTTACAGACAATATAGAAAATAACAAGCAGAAAGAAGCCATATAAAAATAACGACATAAAATTTCACGTTCCATTTGAAGTTTGTGCACCACTGTTTTCTTAATCCAACAGGCTGCTTATTCCTCCTAGAATACCTAGCGCTTAATGCCCGCGCACGACGTCAAGGTCAGAAAAATGCGCTTGCTTTGACATCACTGGTCTAGAGTTCCAAGGCCTTCATATATCAGCGTCGTAAACCGGTACTTTACTCAGACTTCACCAAACCCTATTTTTACTATTAAAGATGAAATGAGGGGGATGAAGAGTGTTAGTGGAACGATAGAGGGAACGGGAGTACCGTGAGAAAAATTCTCTGCAATTCTGCTTTGTTCACCACAAATTCCATTACGACATAGCAGGGAGTCGAGTCCGGATCGTTTGGATGGAAAACCAGCGCGATAGCACTTGAGCTAGAGGCGCGGCGTCTTTTAAGGTTTCTATTACTCCTGCGGTGTCTCAGCGGTCTAGTTCTTCTGCTTGTCTTGCAAGCACCCGAGGTTCGAGTCCCGAATAGAGCTGGGACTTTTTTTATCCAATACTGCTCACCCTACCCCGTTATTTCCTGGCTTAGTTGCTTCATGAGTGATGCTGTTGTGTCACCTATGAGGATCCAACCTATTTTCGGACACTTGACTAAACAACAACGAAGACATTTAAGCAATTTATTTTTAGTACCGTATAATTTTATTTCTTATTATTTTTTTCCTTAATGGTTCTGTTCCTCTGAACTCCATAAATTTTGTTTCGTTCGTCCATATTTTCTC
This sequence comes from Periplaneta americana, assembly GCF_040183065.1. Classification (NCBI taxonomy): domain Eukaryota; kingdom Metazoa; phylum Arthropoda; class Insecta; order Blattodea; family Blattidae; genus Periplaneta; species Periplaneta americana. The sequence continues at coordinate 106,616,845 of NC_091127.1, read as the reverse complement.
ACTTCCTCCGGTAGTGAATTCAAACCTAGTATTAGTTTATTTACGAACAATTTTATCTGTAATTAATTACACTAAACAACAACAATTTTGCTCCGACTTAAAACAATGTATCCCTTATGGTTTGGTGTGCGCTGAATCCGAAAATGTATCTCTTTTCTTCGTATCACGTAAGGTTTTTAAGACATACTGTGATTTCACTTTTGGATAAGAGCTATAGCGCGGGTTGGAGGTTGTAAACCAAAACAAAAGCTAATGCATTTTACGAGTTTGACCTATTTCTGGTTTCTTATGGTTATTGACATGTTCTTTTGTACTTGTAACAAATAAACAGCTATTGGTCCCTTCTATTCAGTAAATTTCACAACAGTTCAAAGTGACGTCTACGCAATGAACAAACAAGGATGTGGTTTTCAGTATTTAAAAGAAAAGTTTATCACTTTGAGTGACGACAAATTGGAAGAGAGCATTTTCATCGGTCCACAAATTCGCAAAGTTATAGCTGATTCTTTGTTTGAGAAAAAACTTTCCGTTACAGAAAAAATGGCATGGCGCGCTTTCAAAGATGTTTGCTCAAATTTGCTTGGAAATACTAGGGAAAATAGGCCTAACTACATTGAACTTGTGGAAACCATGTTAAGTCCATATGATAAAATGGGGTGTAACATGTCTCTCAAAATACACTTTTTACATTTTCATTTGAATTTCTTTTCTCCTAACCTTGGAGCGGTAAGCGACGACATAGGGAAAGATTTCATCAAGAAATATCTGAAATGAAAACGCGATATAAAGGAAGATCATCATCCAGCATGCTTGCAGACTGTAATGGTAAGTTCAAATTCCGAGATTTTTGTCATTATACACATGAAATATTTTTATTGTTGTTGTATTTTTTATTTTAAACCATGTTTTTTTCGTAGAAAAATTCAATTCAGTTTCTCCGGAAAATGGTAAGTGATGGGGCAATTTGGATTTTAAATACAGATTTAGAGCACACATATTAGTAATATTATTCACATATTTTTATTTCGGAGCAAGACAACTAGTAAAAATTTGATGTTTAGTATTAACAGATCATGTCACAATAAACACTTTTATTTTCTTAAATTCCTGATTAGTTTTATTTTTAATTCTGACTGTTATTTAGGACTTGTGATACATGATCTGTATGAAGTAAAATAAATAAGTAAAATAAACAATTACATAAATATCTATATGTGACATTTTTCAAGTACTATTTAAATAGTTTCAATACATTGGGAAATTAAACAACAGGTAGACCTAATGGATATAACATCGTAACATAAATGAGAAAACAGAAAAAAGGGGAAAAAAAAAAAAAAGAATCATGCATGTACACTCACTCACTAGCCACCTTACGTGTTTTCAATTAACTGCTGGTACACTTAATCAAACAATGCGTGAAGCACAAGTGTTAACACTAGGCTATCAACACTTGCGAGTTAAAAAGCGCATAAACGACTGCGCGTGTTCTTTATCGCTCGGCGGTTACCATGGCAACAAGTCGGAATGCAATTTTCCGCGCAGTTAATATGAACATCTTAGGACTCGACTAGTAGTTCGCGATATGCTCGCATTATGGCGCCACAATTAGAAGCGGAGCTAGAGTTCATTAAATTCAACACTGAGGCAATTCATCGCACCGTACTAGTAGGCTATAGTGATACTGCAATAATGGCCACCACTACAGTTTTATTAGCTTAGCAGTGGTTACTATGGCAACCAAGTCACACGCTGAGCGTTTCCTATACAAATTGTATTTACAGATTTCGTTCGTAGCCTATAGAGCTCTGCAGTTACTTTCCTTCACAGCTGAAATTCCCTTTTTCCTTGGAGGAAGGCTCGTAGTTCTAAAATAGAACCTTACACTACGGTAACAGACAGAGGTGAATACTTTTCAAGTCATTATTCCAGCCACAATTTCCACGATTAAATAAATATTCATGTCAGTAAAAGAAACGTTTTTTCTGCACATTGTTGTTCTCTTAAGTGACACCAATAAGGCACCACTCATTGGGCAACTAATGAGATAATAGGATAGGATGGCCAGTAGAGATGAACAAAACTAACTGCCGCTCTCGCTCACTGTGTTCGTTGCATTTGTTTTTTCGAGTCTCGTATCGTCTCGTCATTCTCGTGCGCTTCGAGTCTCGCTCATAATTTTTGAAATAGCATTTGGTCGGTGTGGAAAGATTTCGTAACTTTGAGTAACATACATTATTGAAATAAATAACATTATAAATGTTTAAGTGAGACAGAAAGACAAAACAGAATAGTATATTAGTTATCAAAATGTCCTGGTTCTATTATATGATATTACCTATGATTATATAAATAGAAAAAAATTCTCAAATATATTAGCATTTCTAAGAAACATAAAACATAACGTTAATATCTTTTTACTTGAGATTGCACACTTGATCTCAAACGTATGAAAAGAAAATTTCTATCCTTTTAATACGCGGCTAGTAATTAAATATAGACTGGGGAACGTATTATTATATATTGAAAGGTAGAGATGATGTTTCAAATAGGCTCCATATATGTAACAGTTGCCGAAGTAGATAAAAGTTCAGTCAGGTATAAACAACTGTGGCGATTCGAGGCTGCTTGACGTTCGGGACTTCGGGAGTGATCAATCTCGACGTCTCGAAACACAAGCAGTCTTTAAATCAACGACGCGACGTATATAACATTGTCGTGCGGGTTTATGGCTTTGCGGGCGCTGTTAAGCTTGCTTTCTCGATCGTTGTTCATCTCTAATGGCCAGTGCCTTTCCTCCGTCATTGCATACATCGCTGACTAGTAACATATTAATCACACCATAATATGTAGCATATACAATCAATTGTTCTTCCTCTGACACATACCGTCAAGTGAGATGTACTGCCTGATAATAGATGTACAGCCTTTGACACAGAAAATGGTCGCTCTCGGAATTTTCTAGGGGTTCTCCCTTTTCCCCCACGTTAGGTCTCAACATCATATCGTCTGATTATCTTTCCATACCATTTCCCGAACGCCGACTGGCGACAAACTGAGGCGGCTGGTCTAGAGACTAGTAGGGTTGCCTGTTCGAAACCTGGTTACTTAATGAATCTTAGTGCAGTGAGTCGGTGTGGATTTGGAATATGTCAATTCTAATCATGACTTCTTCCGGGAGGAAGTAAAGCTCGGAGTCACATGTCATACATTCATGCTGGAACGTAAAATGCCCTGTCCATGAGAGAGAGCACCAGATAAATATTGTTTCGGCATATTTTGTCGCCTATGTTGAATTTCGAAGTGGTGAATTTTAAAGTGCCATGAAATAAGATACCACCACCACCATTACCACTACCATACTCTACTGCTTATTTAGCATTATTTCTTGTTTAATAAAGAAATAACATAGGTAACTATTTTATTTTACGCAATTCTGGCGTAAAAGCTTAAAATAATTTTATTCTTTATTGGAGTAAAAATTGGACTTATCCGATATGCATGCTTCAACATTATGCATGGGCATTTATAATAGTTAAAATAGGCAGGCAAAAAAGGCAATAAAACGTAAAAAAGGCATTATAAATTTTGAAAAGGCATAATATATTTTAGCAATAAATTTAAATTATATCAACATAACTCACATATTTGGGCGGCCGGGTAGCTCAGTTGGTAGAGCAGCTGGCTATGGACTGGAAGGTCCGGGGTTCGATCCCAGGTGGTAACAGAATTTTTTCTCGTTGCCAAACTTTCAGAACGGCCCCGAGGTTCACTCAGCCTCCTATAAAATTGAGTACCGGGTCTTTCCCGGGGGTAAAAGGCGGTCAGAGCGTGGTGCCGACCACACCACCTCATTCTAGTGCCGAGGTCATGGAAAGCATGGGGCTCTACCTCCGTGCCCCCCAAATGCCTTCATGCCTTCATGGCATGTTACGGGGATACCTTTACCTTTTTAACTCACATATTTACTTCGTAGGTGACATATGTTGACTAAAAAAAATACTTTTTTTTTTCCGTGATTCACTGTCTTTCACAAACCTTACATAACAAAACTGCTTCATCGGTTGAAAACACAAGGGCATCAAATTCACTAATGCAAGCATGAAGTTTACTTTGTAATGGTTTATTGAATTTAGGGATTCTACTTAACCTTCTGTCACCCGACAATAACTGAATCTTCCTCACTCAAATTTCTTTCTCCTATAATAATAAACACGTGTGGCACAAAATTGTAACAGTAAGATTTGAAAATATGAAAGCAAACAATTGGAAATGCTACGTGACAACTTCTATGAGAACGAGCTTAATATTTAAAATTATAAAGCTGATTATTGGTATCCTGAAGATATGACATTATATTTGTAACTGTGGATTGTTGATCATTATTCATATTACACCAATACTGTAGTATTAAAGCACGATTATTAGCAGATTAAGCAACGAAATAAATTACTTTTATTTACTATTGTTGGTAAAGTTAGTCGTTGTTTCAAATGTTTAAATTTCATACATTACAATTAATTAGAAAATTGCATATAAATAAGAAATATTGCTTTAAAATGACAAAAAGGGCATTTATTAGTAACAAACACTTTAAAAAGGCAAAATAGGTAAAATAAAAATTGACCCTATCACTTTGAATTACTTCAAATCACATTTATATCTATGCAAATAATTATTTACTTCCACCCAGTATAAAAGGGATTTTGCCAATCATCCGGGCTCTAATTATGTACATAGAGAATCAAGGAATTTTGAAGATTATCCCTTCGAACAGAATAGATGGATCAATATATTGACGAATGGATGAATGGATGGACGGACGGACGGACGAATGGATGGATGATTGAATGTCTACTGGTCAAAAATCTTTTTTCACACGAAAAGACTAACATCATGTGAACAACTAGATATCAGGGATATTGAGTACGTACAAGGTAACAGGCTGAATAAAATTTAACCTATATTGATATTTTCCATATTATTATTACAATGTGATCGTAGAAAAGGCTCTAGAGCTTTCTGTGCACTTTATAATTAGCACCTAACAAAGTTAAGTATTTTTTGTAACGTTCTTAAATTTGACTAAGTACCAACAAGATTTCTAATAACCTTGCGACTGAAATGTGCTTCTGTCGGCTTCCCTTATGTGGTTTACACTGCATCCCGTACCACTGGTAAAATGATGGTCTTGAAGAGACTTATTCCTATTGTAACAAAAATTCCTTCCACTCTTAGACAGAATTTATTTCATAAAGCCGAGACACGCATTGAGCCGTTTCTGAACCCGTAAAAGTAATAATTTTAGATTCCACTGCAGTAGCTTTTCAAGTTGTAGGTGACGGTGTCACATAGCAATCCTTAATAAAACTTTCACACGCATCTTGTGCATTGAAGAAATTATGTTTCAACTCATGGAAAAAAAAAACTGCTGCAGACAACGAAGTATTATAACTAAGTAAATTAATATAATTGTCCGAAATGGCATTTTATACAGTGTGTTCCGTCATGAAACCGACAAACTTTGTCAACGTCTTCGGATAGTCAGCAAGAGCTCCATACATGGCCTTGGATTCATTCACTTCGTTCCCAAGACATGTTCCTTGCTTAAAACTGTTCCAAAAAGTAACAGCACCTTGGAATACTACGTTTGAAAATAACAGTGTTGTTCTGAGCTATTACAAAATACTCGTTTCGCTTTGGAACTACATTATGACAACGCCTGTTCCACAGAAAGGAACATGTTTGGCAATATTGAAAGCAGTAGCGTCAATGTTTGGAAAACACGGTGGTATAAGTTAAATAAATCTCGTAAGTATAATGATAACACGACAAATTATTGGGTGGGCTCGGACCCCACAAGCCCATATAAGTTGGTGCCACTGTTTGAAAGCAGAAGTGGGAATCCTTTCGTCGTACTGAAAGAATTGTTGGAAACTAAAGTGAAAGATAAATAGTAAAGATACTCAAATTATCTTGAAAGTGATGTTGTCTATAAAACAATTATTAACATAATGCCTGTATTAGAATATAGTAATTGCATTGCGAATTTTATCAAGGGAGATGAAAATATATAGGTTATGTTTTATTTACAAATATTTTATATTTTTAGTTTCATTACCACTTCTTGAAATTAAACTAAATTCTCTTGAAACATAAGTGTATTGTTGAAAGTTTTTTTTTATTTTCGAAAGTACAACGGTAAATTTTTCTATTTCATTACAATGATATTATTACTCTTCATGGCAGTATTAATATTTTAGCACGGCCGAAATGATTATAGCTTTTATTTACTAATTTTTGGAGAAACTGAACATCACTGTGAACTTGAGTTGAGCAGAAGAGAAAGCATAGGTTAGCTTTTATTTACCATTATTATCCACTTCGATTTCGTGACCAATTTACAAATAATTTAAAATGACATCACATTTCCTGCTTCGAACAAACCTGCTCTACGAATTCAATGTGATATTAGAAAATATTTCTTTTCCACGAATTCACATCTCTGCTCATTATGACATCATATTGCATCACATGGCATAGGGGAGTAGTGGGTATAGTGAGACACAACATATTAATTAAGACATATGTATGCAAGTATTTTTAAACTCAAGTGCAATAGAAATAGACATTAAAACATGGAATATAATAATACATAGGTACACAAAAATGTTAATAGATAAAGGATATAATATACAATAAACGCTTGTCAAAAAATGCAAATGTCTCACTGTTCCCATTCAGGAGGGTACAGTGAGACACCACAGTGTATATTAACGGACATTGAAATGATTTACATTAAATTCAAAAGAAAACAAAAACTTGCTGTCTCTTTATCTTGACATGTTCTGTAGGCTTATTTAGAATCATTTTGATGTCTGACTTCGAAACCATTGAAACATCTGGAACATTTGGAAAAGTGAATTTTCCATGACATTTCAAACTTTTGCGAAAAAATGAAATTAATTTTTGGTGACAACAAAGCTTATGATTATGAGAATTTAATGTATAATTCTTTATTTATTTTTTTAAACATTTTCTTAAATTTTGTGAATAATTTTTTATTTATGAAACCATTAAAATGTAATGTATCATTATTTTAAGCTACAGTTCCTAAATTGGTTACTAGTATGTTCATTTTTAATGTTAGTTACTGGTAAATGTAATATAATTACAGTTTGTTTTTGCAAATCATTGGTACATGGGAACAGTGACACGTCTCAGTATACCCTTCAATGGCATGTCTCACTGTTCCCTTTACGCATAGTTCGTTTAAAAATGACGCCATCACTTCAAAATTGAAACAAGAAAGATGAAAATTTGCCAAACATAATCTCAAATACCATAGTATTAGGTAACAAAACATTCATATTTATATCTCATTTGTATATCCAATATAACCTTCATTAAACACAAGCCAAAATTTTACTTCTAGAGTGAAAAATTACGAATTATTTTTTCATCACTCACCTTTGTAACTAGAATCAAATCGAGTATGAAAATACTGTTACTTTACTCGTGCAACATACAACTCCCCTGTTACCAACATCTCAACATCAAAATTAAACCATCTAATAAAAAATGTCTCACTGTTCTCCCTGTCTTACTGTACCCACTACTCCCCTACAGGGAAGTATGTGGTCATTTAGCGTCCAAAATACCATTGTTACATTACATATTAGTCGTACGTGCATGTTCCAAAATACTACATGTTCCATTAGGTACTAGTAGTACGTCCTGTTCCAAAATACTACTGTTCCATCATATACTAGTCATACGTGCATGTTTCAATATACCACTGTGCATCTGTGTAGTTACATATGGTACTGTTATTTCGGAAATGTTATTGGGAACCTAGTATTTTCAAAGAACTGGAACAGTTGGAACTGTTACGAGAAAATAGCAACTTTTCCCATCTCTAATGTACTGAAATGGCAACGCACTGGAGATAGCGTACGAAACCATACGTCGGATTTGACTTCTGCGAGATCCGTCAGTTATTTGTTTCTGTTATGTACCGACAGAAGGTTCATTAGTCAGGGTAAGTGATAATGTCATAGTGTTCGGCCGCGATATCAGATTAACATCGGGCCTCAATTTGTCAGTGAGGCGCGAGTGAAAAGGTGGTACAGCAAAATGCCTGGGATTTATTCAAACGAGGAATATGCCGACATGCTGTTTGTGTACGCTTTCCGAACCATCTTTAAACTCACGTTTCACAGACACTAATTGAAGAACGACGTTACTCTTATCTGCTATCGAGGCCTATCAAAATGACTTTATCAGTTACATTAACTAATCCACCCTTTGTCGGCACATAACAAAAACGAATACTGATTAATAGGGCATGGAAGTTGATGAATTATCACCTTTTTCTGAGAAATCACAGACAATGCAGGATGCAGCACAAACTCGTTTCACGTCAACACGAACTAATGTAGCCTGCTTTTATTTTGCATTTTTTCCGTCTTTCATTATCTATTGGTCATTTTTTAAGGAAATAACCTACTTTTTATTGCATTTCTGTCCTTTTCTGTAAGATAACTAATACGTTATCATTAGTGCTCGGATTTTTAGGTACTAAAAATCGGGAAAATATTTATTTTTTATGTGCTAAAAATCGGGGAAATAAGTGATAAAAAAGGAAAAATATTTAATTACGTTTCAATTATTTTATGTGGATATAAACAATATGAAGTACTCACCAGCATAAACTATGCTGTCTCGCCAGCTGTTGAAGAGTTACAATACACAATGAGATTCATCTTCAAGTTGTCCATCACAAATAACTGACGATTATCGCGGAACACTGCCTTGTACTGGGAAAAAGAGCGCCCTGGCCATTGAAAAACATGCTCTCCCTAGAGACATATTTATAATTGGCAACGAAAACAGAGGCAGCTGATATTTATGAAATTATAATTGCTTCCTGAATCAGCGTTACGATAACTTACAACGCACTCCTAAATGACACATCATTGTTTATGAGTGTTACAATTTTTTAGTGGTGACAGCTCTTATCGCTTGTAGTGAGAGAGCAAACTGTAATTCCTCAGGTCCACATATAGGCAATTCCGAGAAACAGTTGCCAGTTGTCACGTCTAAGAAACTGCACTGAACATTCGGGTGAAGATTAATCTGAAATGAGGTTTTGTCGAAAATTATTTGATGAAAACTTAATTTTTTTGTGCTTTTATGTGAATATTTGAAAATCAGGTACTTATATAAAAATTCAAAATATGTGTTTTATGTGAAATAAAACTTAAAATATATGCTCAGGTGACCTTGTCCGGAACTGAAAATACAATTACGAGTTTCTATTACAGTGCAAATAAAATATTTATTTACTTAAGAATCCTAGGTAAAGTTTAATTTTTTTGCCCTACAGAATACAGGGTGTTAAAAATAAAGTATCCAATATTTTAGGAGGTGTTAGTATGCATCAAAACAAGAAAAAAAGTCTAATAAACATGGGTGATACAGCACATACTTTCTGAGATCTGAACACTTGTTCATAGGAGGTGCTCAATGTGACGTCCATTCATGGCAATATATTCCTCTGCCCTACGACGTAAGGAATCACGCAATCTTTGAAACTGACCTGGTTGTTCTTGATAATCAAAAATCTAGGAGATTTAGATTTGAGGAACGAACAGGCCAAGGTGTGGGGCCTCCCCAATCAATCCAGCGGTCCTGAAATGTCAGTTCAGGTGTTCACGCTCATTGCGGAAAGAATGTGCTGGTGTACCATCATGCATGAACCACATCTGTAGTCTTTGCTGACATGGCACATATTCAAGCAAGATAGGCAATACATTAATTACAAAGTCCTGATAACGAGCCCCAGTTAATCTCTGTGGTAGCACGTATGGCCCTTAATCTATCGCCAAGAACGCCTGCTCATACATTAATTGAGAATCAGTGCTGATGCCTTGTTTCTTCAAGTGGATCAGAATTTTCATCAGGCCACACATGCTGATTACGAAAATTCACAGCACTATCTCTGCTGAACCCCGCTCATATCCGCAACCGAACTTTTCAGTATTCCTTGCGACGTATCAGTATTCCATGCCAGGGGTGTTAACTATGGTATGATTATCTGGTAGCCTGCTGTATTGTAGGCCAGAAAAATGCATTGCCATAAATCAACGTCACATTGAGCATCTCCTATGAACAAGTGTTCAGATCTCAGAAAGTATGTGTTATAGGACCCATGTTTATTAGACATTTTTTCCTTGTTTTGATATATACTATCACTTCCTAAAATATTGGATCTTTTTTTTTAACATCCTATATATCAGTATATAATAACCATTGTATGAATCCTAGGCCTAGTTAACATTATCTAATGCTTGACATGGAAGTCCAAAGTTCGGTTCACGAGTGTTGATTTCAGAGAAATATTAATTAACCACTGGAATGGCTTCTGCCTACAGTTGTGCATAAACTAGCTTCTTTCTTATCTTCAAATCATATTCTTACGGTATAGTCGTTGTTTATATTTGAAAACCTACTGCAGAGTGCTTAAACAATTCTATTACGCGTTACAAGAATTTTCCTTATTCTTTCATCAGCCTTGACTCCGGATCACGTGTAATACGTGCTTCTTTCCATTCAACTCAACAGAACAAATACTGCAGCCACAGTGCCAGCAGTCACCATATTGTATCACGTAAGTGAAGACGTAAAAATGCCGAAAGTGAAACGAAGCAGACAAAGTTTTTGCGACAGTTAGTGACTGAGTTAGGTGGCAATGTATTTTTTACAGATGGATGTATACAATTTTGTTCGTATTTTACTATTAAAATCATGGTAATTTTTTTATTTTAATGTCATATTTTCAGAAATGTAAGGCCATTTTATAGGTCACTTTTCTATGATTTTTAGGCCATCAACTTCCAAGGTCCTACTGATTAACCTTGCAGGAGTTCAAACTGGGCATTTCAAGTGTTCTTAGAATACCTAGAGTGCATTTGTGTAACGGTTCAAGACTTGGGAATGGAGCCGAAATGACCGTTGATGTATTAGGAATTATTTCTTAGAATTATCATCCGAACATGCTGGCAAGGCTACTCCAGTCGGTTTCGTGACGCAACACTCTGCACATGAAGACGATAAAGACTTTCACAGCAACGTAATCGAATTTCAACAAATGCCAAGAATATTAGATGAAATTTTAAAGGTACTATAAGCGTTCAAGATTGAACGTGTACTGTGTTTTAGAAAATAAGTATTAAAATTGCATAGAATACATGATATTTCTCCCAATAAATTAATTTTTACAACAAAAGAAATGACAAGATTGTAAACGAACTAGAAATTACACCCGTTCACGAGAAAATCAACAAATACCGACATAAATTTACATTACATGCTTCCGCAATTAAATAACTCCACAGACTTAGGATTAGCAATGGAGGGTGATGAAGATAAAAAATTGAACGATCTCTTGACATTGTTGATATATGATGGTATTAACTTGGTCGCCGAAACAGGGAACGACTATGATGATAATCCGTAATACTTGTGAGTCAAACTGTGAAGCTCACGACTTAAAATACGAGTAACAAAGCAGTTCATCAGTTACCCTTCATAAGCAAAATTTACCGATAGGAACGAGAACACTTCAGACAACAATTGTCATAGAAGCAGCACAATGCATTCGTTAGATGAAAAAATAAATTACTAAATTTCACAGGTACATCATCTCATTCTCGACAAAATTGAGAAATACAATTCTCAAATTTTCAGGATATTCTTCATGATAATGATAATAATCATCATTATTACCACCATCATCAACAAAACCACGACAGTCCTCCGTCACCATAGCTTTCCTATGAAGTTTCTATTCAGCGCCGCCATTGCTCGCCAATTTGGTTTTCCCAGGAGTTCAGTATACGCCATTCCCAACGAAGTTCTGGTGGATCTTTGAATATTTTTTCTCTAACTTTGAAGTAGGCCTAAGTACTAGCATTTTTAATAAGTATATGGTCTTTGGATCTTATAAGGTCTACATGTCATGCTCATTTTAGTCGTTTTATTTTTACATAAATAATAGTGTCCACATATTTTTACGTTGTATAACTGGTGTACTTTAAATAATCATACTTATTAGACATTACGATATTCTATCAAAAATAAAAATACTTCAAGTACGCAAAATATACAGAGAACGATCGAAAGACCTTAGTTAATAAATATGAACGGAACTAATTTAGATTCTTTACGTAGCAATTGCACGAGTGTTGTTTCATCTTATTGGCTATTTCGTTTATATAATGTCATTTAATTTTCAACCAACGAAGTGTAATGAAATTTTGAATTCCATCCAATCACAGTCATACATCGCAATAAGTTTTGGAACTCGATTTCTGCAGTGCTTGGGAAAAGTGGCATAAGTCAGTTTCCACAAACATTTTTTTTTTTAATAATTTATTGACATTTTACGGAACATCTGCTCGCTTGGGAAAAGAGACATAAGTATATTTCTCTCATTACAATAATTCATACAGAAGAAAATCAAATCGACATAAACCAGTGTGAAGACAGTTTTTTTCCTTCTCCTGTAAAATTAACATTTTTGACTAGTGCCACTTTTCCCAAGCACTACAGATTTATCACTATCAATTTATCGCATGGTCGTTCTTTTGTTTAGTCAGTGTAGCCAATTGTTTCCCCATAAATCGGTGAGCATGAATTCATTGTACAGTACTAAATATAGTGCGAAATCCTACTTCCACATCTACATCATCTTCTAATTTCATGTCCATTGTATCTAAAGGAAATGACACTCCTTCATGAGAGAGAGAGAGAGAGAGAGAGAGAGAGAGAGAGAGAGACAGAGACAGAGAGAGAGAAGTAAATCGTCCGGTCTTAATTAAGGATGACCACGAGGATCCGAAAGTAATAGCAAATAAATATAATTAATTAAATATGAATATTGTTACTACTAAGATTTATTACAAATCATCCGTCCTCAAGTGAGGTTGACCAGTGGGATCCGGAATTTACAAACATAAAAGATAAAGGGAAATGAAACGAGCAAAATAATGATTCGTGTTAACATATAAATTATAGTGTAGAATTTGAAGAGAGGCCTTCAGAATTTCCATCATAATCTTCTGAACCTCATAAATGGGAATTTTAAAGGACTAAAGGATATCACATGTAAATTTTGGTAAACCACCTCTCGCTCCAAATAGTAAGCCTGTAACATACTTACTTACTTACTTACTGGCTTTTAAGGAACCCGGAGGTTCATTGCCGCCCTCACATAAGCCCGCCATTGATCCCTATCCTGAGCAAGATTAATCCAGTCTCTACCATCATATCCCACCTCCCTCAAATCCATTTTAATATTATCTTCCCATCTACGTCTTGGCCTCCCCAAAGGTCTTTTTCCTGCCGGCCTCCCAACTAACACTCTATATGCATTTCTGGATTCGCCCATACGTGCCACATGCCCTGCCCATCTCAAACGTCTGGATTTAATGTTCCTAATTACGTCAGGTGAGGAATACAATGCGTGCAGCTCTGCGTTGTGTAACTTTCTCCATTCTCCTGTAACTTCATCCCTCTTAGCCCCAAATATTTTCCTAAGAACCTTATTCTCAAACACCCCTAACCTATGTTCCTCTCTCAAAGTGAGAGTCCAAGTTTCACAACCATACAGAACAACCGGTAATATAACTGTTTTATAAATTCTAACTTTCAGATTTTTTGACAGAAGACTAGATGACAAAAGCTTCTCAACCGAATAATAACAGACATTTCCCATACTTATTCTGCATTTAATTTCCTTCCGAGTATCATTTATATTTGAAACTGTCACTCCCAGATATTTGAATTTTTCCACCTAGTCAAAAGATAAATTTCCAATTTTTATATTTCCATTTCGTACAATATTCTGGTCACGAGACATACTCATATACTTTGTCTTTTCGGGATTTACTTCCATACCTATCTCTTTACTTGCTTCAAATAAAATTCCCGTGTTTTCCCTAATCATTTGTGGATTTTCTCGTAACATATTCACGTCATCCGCATAGACAAGCAGCTGATGTAATCAGTTCAATTCCAAACCCTCTCTGTTATCCTGGACTTTCCTAATGACATACTCTAGAGCAAAGTTAAAAAGTAATGGTGATAGTGCATCTTCTTGCTTTAGCCCACAATGATTTGGAAACGCATCTGACAGAAACTGACCTATACGGACTCTGCTGTACGTTTCACTGAGACATTTTAATTAATCGAAATAGTTTCTTGGGAATACCAAATTCAATAAGAATATCATATAAAACTTCTCTCTTAACCGAGTCATATGCATTTTTGAAATCTGTGAATAACTGATGCACTGTACGCTTATACTCCCATTTTTTCTCCATTATCTGTCGAATACAAAATATCTGATCATTAGTTACGCCTAAAACCACACTGATGATCCCCAATAATTTCCTCTACATATGGAGTTAATATTCTCAAAAGAATATTGGACAACATTTTGTACGACGTCAACAAAAGTGATATTCCTCGAAAGTTACTACAGTTAGTCTTGTCCCCCTTCTTAAAGACAGACTCCTTTTATTGTTCTGGTACAATTTCCTTTTCCTAAATAGCAAGTACAAGCTTATAAATTTCGTTAGATAATAGGCTTGCACCCTCTTGTATTAATTCTGCTGGAATTTGATCGATACCTGGAGACTTATAATTTTTCAGATTTTCTATCGCAATTTCGACTTCAGAAAGTGTGGGTTCGGGTATAAATGGCTCAGCAGTTTGTATTTCAATTTCGTCCCGATCATTTCTATTTGGCGTATGTACATTTGAGCCGTTCAGAGCACAACGGCTCAAATAAATAATATACAAAATACAATTCCTACTTTCTCTTTGTTTTTTTTCTCTCTCTCAATTTCTCTGTCCTTCGTATATACATTTACAGGCAAAAAAAAAAAAAAAAAAAAAATATATATATATTCATGTCATTTAAATTTGTGTAATAACGATCGAATCCTTAGCCTAGTTTATATGAGCCGTTCAGAGCAAAAGTGGTGTAAGTCAAAATTGACTTACACCACTTCTGCTCTGAACGGCTTATTTAATAGTTGCCCAAAATAGATTTTCCATCTGTTCAGGATTGAATGACAGTCTGCAAGCAAGTCACCATTCTCATCCTTGATCACGTTTACCCTTGCCTGATATGCATTCTTGAATATTCCTTTATGCCCTTATATAAATCTCTAATGCTTTTATTTTTACTATTTGTTTCTACCTCATTCAGTTTTTCCTTCAAGTAATCTCTCTTTTTATTCCTAAGTGTACGATTTGCTTCCCGTCTTTTATTGAAATAATTATCGCTATTCGCCTGAACTGGATCCTGTAAGAATTTCAAATTTGCCTGTTTCCTTCTTTCTATTACCATGCAACAATCTTCATCAAACCACGGTTTCTTTTTCTTAGTTTCATAATAACCTATGCTCTGTTCAGCTGCAATTTTGATACTATCTCTCATATTTTCCCACCCGCTATTCACATCTAACTCTTCCTCAGCTTCGTCAGAACTTGCTAATATAAAGAACCATTGATTATCAATTATAAAATAAAATCTTAGAAGATGACCTTAAAATTATACTTCTAAATAAAAGATTTAATTTAAAATTAGCATATCTTTAATTAAGACCTTCTGAGTGGTACAAATGAAACTGTATAATCTGCAGGGAATCTTTAAGAATTTGCGAGATGATTTTTTTAATTTCAAAAGATAGTGTACAGAGAAAGACAGTGTCACTTTCCCAATAACGGGACTAACAAACACACAGAGTGAAAACAAAAACAGACACAAAAGAGAAATGTGGAGAACGTACAAAAAAGGGAAATTAAGTACAGATAATAGCATACACATAACAGGCCTAAAACCAAAATTTAAAATATGCATTAAAAATCCACAATTTAAATGTAATAGAATATCTGAGGTTCTCTATAATAAAATACAAATAGATCGACTAATTAAAGGAAGAAAATCTCATCTAAATAAGAGGACTCGGGGAAGGACGCCAGAATACTTGTAGCATTACCGCGCTGAATGGCGATACCAATGAGCTGACGTAGATATTGACTGCTTCGAGGGTCCCCAGAAAGCTGCACTAAACTTCTGCCTATGGTGGAGATGAGAGCTTTGGCTTCACTACGCCATGATCCAAACGTTTCAACCGCAAAAGGGACAAAAATATAATTATCTGCAAGATGTTTATATTTATGGTGTTACTGACAGCGGCACTTTCTGCTGCAGATCCTGGTGTCTTAGAGGTTGAAGACAAATGAGAAGGGGCCAGTGTATCCACACACGTTGAATCCCAAATTAAGGATTTGCCTACACGCCACGGGACTAGAGTCAGACCATCGGGTCTCTTGCCGTCTGAACGGCTGATCCCGGAAGGTTCTAAGATGGATGGAACCCCTGACGATGTTAATGCTCTTTTAATGATGTCATTGAGCGATGAATGACGAAAGAGACGCCCCTTACTCATGACACAACTTAAGGCATGGTGGCCATAAGAATCGACAATATTGCCACATATACATTTATGAATGTGACAGATTTTGCAACCGAGGCGTAAAGCTACGGAAACTTTAAAGGATCTGGGATCCATAAGAGTGCAGATGTTAGGGGAAGGAATTGCATGAAGCCAAGATCCTGAAGCATTTTGTTGGAGAGACAAAAAACGAGCACGATCTGTATCTCAAGAAAAAGATGACTGAAGGGACTCCTTAACAAGAGAGATTAGTATTTCATCCCAATTCTTTTGAACCGCTGGAAAAGACGGAGGATCAGAGTTATTGGAAACCTCACCCCATCGATCTAAAGCCTCCTGCACAAAAGGAATCTGAACCGAATCACTGTAAACATAGTAAACAAATAGACGACAACAAAATAAATGTATTAACCCTTAAATTGGCAAAACTTCATTTCTCACACTTGTTTATTAAACCGTGTCGGACTGTAAAGAAAACAACTATCGCAATGTCCATATTTTATATGTCGTACAATATTATGGTATAGTGAAATTTTAATTTTCCTACCAATTTTTTTTCTACTGTACTATTAAAATTATAGCATGTACCCTATTAATCTGTTGTATCCCATAGGATACTTTGTGAATTTAAGGGTTAATCAGGTTATTATTTTCTAATTATATTATAAAATTTTTAAAGTAAATTATGATTTCAGCAGATAATGAAAATGTACTTCTGTTATAATAACAAGAGAAAAGCGCAGTATATGTAATTAAAATGGTCAAACCTCTATTTCCCTTACTTCAATTGGCATTACTGAATAACATCCAATTTCTTTATTGTAGTAATCGATATTCATCTATTTAAACTTCACAATGTCTGAATAGTTTACGTATTCATAAATGTACAATTATTAACATTTTCTGGGCGAATTTTAGGGATATATTATTTACATTTTTATTTTATTCACGAAATAGTTCTAATAAATGTCACTCGAGGTCTGAGATTTTCCTCGCTCGTGGATTTATCAGGAAATCTCAGATCTCTTGTGAATTTATGCTAATAAGATGAAACCACGACTGCAGTTTAATAAGATTAATCAACGAATAAAATTACTGTAAATAACTTGCAAACGGAATTACTTACGTAAATGACAATAATTATTATAAAACATAGCAATAAGACATTATGTTTCCTTTTAATGAAGTTCAAAAACAAACTGCTATCTAACACGGCATACTAAATACTATTTCCAACTACTCAGAGAAGAAATACGAAACAACAATACTTAACCTCAAAACTAAGATAAGCTGAAATGTTACATACTTACTTACTTACTGGCTTTTAAGGAACCCGGAGGTTCATTGCCGCCCTCACATAAGCCCACCATTGGTCCCTATCCTGAGCAAGATTAATCCATTCTCTATCATCATATCCTACCTCCCTCAAATCCATTTTAATATTATATTCCCATCTACGCCTCGGCATCTCTAAAGGTCTTTTTCCTTCTGGCTTCCCAACTAACACTCTATATGCATTTCTGGATTCGTCCATACGTGCTACATGCCCTGCCCATCTCAAACGTCTGGATTTAATGTTCCTAATTATGTCGGGTGAAGAATACAATGCGTGCAATTCTGTGTTGTGTAACTTTCTGCATTCTACTGTAACTTCATCCCTCTCAGCCCCAAATATTTTCCTAAGCACCTAATTCTCAAACACCCTTAACCTATGTCCTCTCTCAAAGTGAGAGTCCAAGTTTCACAACCATAAAGAACAACCGGTAATATAACTGTTTTATAAATTCTAACTTTCAGATTTTTTGACAGCAGACCGGATGATAAAAGCTTTTCAACCGAATAATAACAGGAATTTCCCATATTTATTGTGTGTTTAATTTCCTCCCGAGTATCATTTATAACCATGTATTGTGGGTCCCTATCACCACGGCATGGCGCGTCCTCAGGTTGCGGATAGAGGAGACGGCCTCCAGATATGGAGGGTAGCTGCGAATATATTGAATAAGCAGTCGTGGACAGCCGATAAGGGGTGGTCCTCCAGCTTGGGGGTTGGGCGAAGGGCTAACAACCCATCACCGTAAAAAACAGCTTGTTACGTATCCCTATAATAAGCCTCGGAATAGGACTGATTCTCTGGCACGACCACAGCAAAGGAATAAGGATTTGAGATTTGGCACTTGGAACGTAACTAGTCTTTATAGAACAGGAGGGGTAACATTAGTAGCAAAAGAACTAGCTAGATATAGAATAGACTTCGTAGGAGTACAAGAGGTTAGGTTAGATGGGAATGGCATATCACAAATAGGAGATTACTTGTTGTATTATGGGGAAGGAAACAATAATCACCAATTAGGAACAGGATTCTTTGTTCATAAAAGAATAAAATCAGCAGTAAAAAAGGTCGAATTTATCAGTGACAGGTTATCATATTTAGTACTTAAGGGTAGATGGTGCGACATCATAGTTATAAATGCTCACGCCCCTACAGAAGAGAAAGACGACCATATAAAGAATAGCTTCTATGAGGAATTGGAACATACTTTTGATCAGTTCCCTAGATATCACATGAAAATTTTATTGGGGGATTTCAATGCTAAAGTAGGACGGGAGGATATTTTTAGACCAACTATTGGAAAAGAGAGCCTACACGCAATTAGTAGTGACAATGGAGTTAGATTAGTCAACTTTGCCACATCGAAAAACTTAATTGTCAAAAGTACAACATTCCCCCATAAGGATATACATAAATATACTTGGACTTCTCCAGATGGATTGACACACAACCAAATAGATCACATCTTGATAGATAAACGGAGACATACTAGTATAGTAGATATTCGAACTTTCAGGGGTGCAGACTGTAATTCTGACCATTATTTGGTGATTGGAGAATTAAGAGAAAGATTATCAGTAGCCAAGCGAGTAGAGCAACAAGTTAATATTACTAAATTCAATATTTTGAAATTAAAGGAAGAGGAAGCTAAGCAAAATTATCAGGTCGAAATTTCGAATAGGTTTGCCACTTTAGAAAGTTCCGACGAAGTTGAGAAAGAATTAGATGTTAATAGCGTGTGGGAAAATATCAGAGATAGTATCAAAATTGCAGCTGAGCAGAGCATAGGTTATTATGAAACTAAGAAAAAGAAACCGTGGTTTGATGAAGATTGTTGCATCGTAGTAGAAAGAAGGAAACAGGCAAAATTGAAATTCTTACAGGATCCAGTTGAGGAGAATAGAGATAATTATTTCAATGAAAGACGGGAAGCAAGTCGTACACTTAGGAATAAAAAGAGAGGTTACTTGAAGGAAAAACTGAATGAGGTAGAAACAAATAGTAAGAATAAAAACATTCGAGATTTATATAAGGGTATAAAGGAATTTAAGAACGGATATCAGCCAAGGGTAAACGTGATCAAGGATGAGAATGGTGACTTGCTTGCAGACTCTCCATCAATCCTAAACAGATGGAAAAACTATTTTGCGCAACTACTAAATGTACATAGGCCAAATAGAAATGATCGGGACGAAATTGAAATACAAACTGCTGAGCCATTTATACCCGAACCCACGCTTTCAGAAGTCGAAATTGCGATAGAAAATCTGAAAAAGTACAAGTCTCCAGGTATCGATCAAATTCCAGCAGAATTAATACAAGAGGGTGGGAGTGCATTATATAGCGAAATTTATAAACTTGTACTTGCTATTTGGGAAAAGGAAATTGTACCAGAACAATGGAAGGAGTCCATAATTGTACCTATTTTTAAAAAGGGGGACAAAACCAACTGTGGTAACTTTCGAGGAATATCACTTTTGTTGACGTCGTACAAAATTTTGTCCAATATTCTTTTGAGAAGATTAACTCCGTACGTAGATGAAATTATTGGGGATCATCAGTGCGGTTTTCGGCGTAATAGATCGACTATTGATCAGATTTTTTGTATTCGACAGATAATGGAGAAAAAATGGGAGTATAAGGGTACAGTACATCAGTTATTCATAGATTTCAAAAAGGCTTATGACTCGGTTAAAAGGGAAGTATTATATGATATTCTTATTGAATTTGGTATTCCCAAGAAACTAGTTCGATTAATTAAAATGTGTCTCAGTGAAACATATAGCAGAGTCCGTATAGGTCAGTTTCTATCTGATGCTTTTCCAATTCACTGCGGGCTAAAGCAGGGAGATGCACTATCACCTTTACTTTTTAACTTCGCGCTAGAATATGCCATTAGGAAAGTTCAGGATAACAGGCAGGGTTTGGAATTGAACGGGTTACATCAGCTTCTTGTCTATGCGGATGACGTGAATATGTTAGGAGAAAATACACAAACGATTAGGGAAAACACGGAAATTTTACTTGAAGCAAGTAGAGCGATCGGTTTGGAAGTAAATCCCGAAAAGACAAAGTATATGATTATGTCTCGTGACCAGAATATTGTACGAAATGGAAATATAAAAATTGGAGATTTATCCTTCGAAGAGGTGGAAAAATTCAAATATCTTGGAGCAACAGTAACAAATATAAATGACACTCGGGAGGAAATTAAACGCAGAATAAATATGGGAAATGCGTGTTATTATTCGGTTGAGAAGCTCTTATCATCCAGTCTGCTGTCGAAAAATCTGAAAGTTAGAATTTATAAAACAGTTATATTACCGGTTGTTCTGTATGGTTGTGAAACTTGGACTCTCACTCTGAGAGAGGAACATAGGTTCAGGGTGTTTGAGAATAAGGTGCTAAGGAAAATATTTGGGGCTAAGCGGGATGAAGTTACAGGAGAATGGAGAAAGTTACACAACACAGAACTGCACGCATTGTATTCTTCACCTGACATAATTAGGAACATTAAATCCAGACGTTTGAGATGGGCAGGGCATGTAGCACGTATGGGCGAATCCAGAAATGCATATAGAGTGTTAGTTGGGAGACCGGAGGGAAAAAGACCTTTAGGGAGGCCGAGACGTAGATGGGAGGATAATATTAAAATGGATTTGAGGGAGGTGGGATATGATGATAGAGACTGGATTAATCTTGCACAGGATAGGGACCGCTGGCGGGCTTATGTGAGGGCGGCAATGAACCTTCGGGTTCCTTAAAAGCCATTTGTAAGTAAGTAAGTATCATTTATAATTGTTACTGTTGCTCCAAGATATTTGAACTTCTCCCTGAAATGTTACATAACAGAATAAAAACACGAAAGATTTTTACAGATATTTATTTATTACTTCAAGTTATAATTATTGAAAACGCAATTTCCAAAGTTAAATTTTGTTGGCATTTCTTGATTTTCTTACGAGGTAAGACACGTCATTACAACGTCTTATCACAGTCTACTATATACAGTCACGAAGCTCAATACGTAGCAAAATATGCATCCATATATAGTTGCTAACCACTAGGATCGCTACTATCGCCTCATCACAGACAATGCGAAATAGTACCTGCACAGTCTATTGTTCCTAGTAGCCTCACACCTCAAGCTCCTGAATGTATATACTAGACTGTGATCTTATCAAGAAACAAACTGTGATTAGTTGATTTTAAAGCGGTTCTGAAAGGGTATTGGCCAATATCGCATACTCATCCTATAAGTTGGATAGTCTCTACAATTAATTTTGGACTATCGGCCTACATGCAAAAGATGAGTGTATTATTATTATTATTATTATTATTATTATTATTATTATTATTATATTAAACTTGGTGTAGTAGTTCACTTTAGACTAAACTAGTACATTAAGAGACTGACTGGGTCGTATGCAAATTCTACATACTCGAACTAAACACTCTGTTATAATAAAAGGATTGTTTTATGTTTCCAATGAATTTGACGCCCCAGCTGATGTCGGTTGCTTGTTTGCGTGCCTTATTTAATTAGGACCAGGAATGGCAAGTGTGTGCGTGTTACCGTATCGTGATTGAATTGGATTGCATGTTACTGCAAGTTCATTTAACGACTGTTTTCAACGAATCTGTCGATATTTTGTAAAATTTGGTTTATTTATCTTTTATTCTTTTCAAAATAAAAACCTTACAAGACGTGAATCCCTGTGTATATGCGTACTAAAATACTTTTAATAATTTCAGTACACATAAACCGTTCTAACCAAACTTGAACGTTTACAGTGTTACATTACATTTAAATGACGAAAGTTCGATTACTTAAATTTCAGAAATGTTATATTATTTAACAGATCCGAAAATCATATCTAATTTCTAAAATATTCAATTTTTAGAGGATATTTTTATTAACAGTCTCTAAAAAAATTTATGAAACAAAACAATGTCTCCGTCACAATATTACAAAGGTATAGTGTTTATTGAGGATGTGGAAAGGATTAATGTTAAGTTATAGAGGAAAAGCGTCCAGTAATGCAACTGTTATTTAAAAAAAAACTACAAATAATGCCCATGGCTTGTCAGTATATTTTTAATTAATAAATCTTCCTCGTATGTAATCGTGAAAACTTTGCAACTAATTCAACAGTTCATAGCATAAATACGCGCCAAAAATGATTTTCATAGGCTACTCCCTCGGCAAGTCTATCGTGCTATCAAAAAGGAGTGCGTTATATGGAAGTAAAAAATTTTTAATAGCCTCCCTATCGATATAAAAAATGAAACTCAAAACATACGATTATTCAGGGCCAAATTAAAGAAGTACCTAATTTCTCACGCCTTCTATCCTGTAGGTGAATTCATGACATTCAACAACAACGCTTCATAAAATTTATTGGGCCTGCTAAAACTTTGTGTTGTACTAGTAGACTATATTGTAAACCTCTTCTCTATATATTTCAAGTAGACTGTGACTATAAATTAAGACTTTATAGTAGTATTATGGTTTTTGATTTATTCCATATTCTAGGGAATACCATGGAGTGTTAATGAATACAATACAATACTAGTCTTCAATAATACGAGTAGGCTATTCGTCATTCAGACGGACTATTGGCCGAATGATACTGTCGGTAGTTCACGCAGGAGACTAGAGTTCAAATCCCTTCCAAGTGGAATTTATGATGGACAAAAACTATATATGAGCCATATATATATATTTTGATGTACCGAAGTACATATGATATTTCCATGCAGATATTCTGCGTCATTACATGATGAAAGAGTGATGGAACGGAGAAAAATTCTCTCCGGCGCCGGGATTTGAACCCGGGTTTTCAGCTCTACGTGCTGATGCTTTATCCACTAAGCCACGCCGGATACAATCCCGACGCCGTTTAGAATCGTCTCAGATTAAGCTCCATCTCTCGGGTTCCCTCTGGTGGCCGCCCTCTGCACTACGTCATAGGTGTCTATGAACGCAGGACCGAAGTCCATACATGTGTTGAGGTGCACTCAGATGAGTGACTAATTGGCCGGGATCCGACGGTATGGGCGCCGTCTAAATCACAAAGTGATTTATTACGCATATCATATATATATTTTGATGTACCGAAGTACATATGATATTTCCATGCAGATATTCTGCGTCATTACATGATGAAAGAGTGATGGAACGGAGAAAAATTCTCTCCGGCGCCGGGATTTGAACCCGGGTTTTCAGCTCTACGTGCTGATGCTTTATCCACTAAGCCACGCCGGATACAGAGGGCCACCAGAGGGAACCCGAGAGATGGAGCTTAATCTGAGACGATTCTAAACGGCGTCGGGATTGTATCCGGCGTGGCTTAGTGGATAAAGCATCAGCACGTAGAGCTGAAAACCCGGGTTCAAATCCCGGCGCCGGAGAGAATTTTTCTCCGTTCCATCACTCTTTCATCATGTAATGACGCAGAATATCTGCATGGAAATATCATATGTACTTCGGTACATCAAAATATATATATATGATATGCGTAATAAATCACTTTGTGATTTAGACGGCGCCCATACCGTCGGATCCCGGACAATTAGTCACTCATCTGAGTGCACCTCAACACATGTATGGACTTCGGTCCTGCGTTCATAGACACCTATGACGTAGTGCAGAGGGCGGCCACCAGAGGGAACCCGAGAGATGGAGCTTAATCTGAGACGATTCTAAACGGCGTCGGGATTGTATCCGGCGTGGCTTAGTGGATAAAGCATCAGCACGTAGAGCTGAAAACCCGGGTTCAAATCCCGGCGCCGGAGAGAATTTTTCTCCGTTCCATCACTCTTTCATTATATATATATGAGCCGTTCAGAGCAAAAGTGGTGTAAGTCAAAATTGGGTAAAGAGGTTCAGAGTAAACATTCTATAAAATACAGCGCAAAGTAGCATTTAATATGTCCTTCGTGCTATCCACTGACTACTAATAGTTTAAATAAATTGAATATTAATTGCTACTTTGCGCTGTATTTTACAGAATGTTTACTTTAACCCTCATTACACATTTTTGACTTACACCACTTCTGCTCTGAGCGGCTCATATGGAGCAGGTTCCCGCAATTTTCTTCCGTTTCATCAACTGCTCTATCACCATCTTCCTATTGATTAACATAGATTTACCTTCTTGGTGTAACAAGAGCAACGCCAAATGATGGTCAAATCAGCCTCATTACTCACAGAGGAAGAGGGTGGAGTCACCGAATGAGAATCAAGTAAAAAGCCAACGTCATTATCGGCCCAGAGGGTGGTGGGAGAAGGTTAAGGCCATCGACATCAATGGCAGTAGGGACGTCAGTCCTGTGACTGCGTCTAAACCCCCAAGGAAATGTCTATGGTAGACCTATTCATTTCTGTTCGAGGCTAAGTAAATCCCATGGCCATAGTGCAGTCAGAAGGATTAGACCAGTGGAGAAAATCTATGAACTCATCGGAAATCGAATCTGCGACTTTCCGATTTTGCAGCGTATGCCTTAATCGATACGCTGCCGCGTTCCCTCTGAGAATTAAGTAATATATATATATATATATATATATATATATATATATATATATATATATAACCATTATAGCGCAGGATAGTTAAACAATTCCTTCATCAGGCATGAAAATTATCTGACAAGAAGATTGCTAGTTGCCTCTGACCTCATCCGAAAAGGTTTTTTTTTTTTAATTATGGTTTATTTAACGACGCTCGCAACTGCACAGGTTATATCAGCGTCGCCGGTGTGCCGGAATTTTGTTCCGCAGGAATTCTTTTACATGCCAGTAAATCTACTGACATGAGCCTGTCACATTTAAACACACTTAAATGCCATTGACCTCGGCCGGGATGGAACCCACAACCTCGAGCATAGAAGGCCAGCGCTATACTAACTACGCTACCGAGGAGGGCGACACTTCATCCGTATAACACTACAAACGTTAGAGAGAATGTGACAATACACAATGCGATGCTACAATGCCTCACAGAACCTGGAGATCGCCACTTTCATCTCATGTTAGAGGACATATTAATCTATACTAGTATCTATGCTAATAATAAAACTGTAACCAAATTTTTTTTTGGTAATTTTTGATTTTCCAAAAATAATTTGTGTTAACATGACGTATAAATAACTATCCTGAGATCGAGAATAGCATTTTTGAAATGTTTGTTTGTATGTTTGTCTGTCTGTCTGTCTGTTTGTTACCTTTTCACGAGATAATGGCTGAACCGATTTCTATGAAAATTAGTATGTATGATAAGTTAATTCCCACCTAGAATTTAGGCTATATGACATTCAAAATACTTTATTTAAAATAGGGGTTGTAAGGGGCCCGAAGTTAATAAATCGAAATAACTAGCTTATTATTGATTTTTTAGAAAAAATATTACATAAAAAAGATTGCTTCAAAACTTGTTTCCTACAAGTTTCATTCTATAAAAAATTTTGCTATGACTGATATTTAACAAAATATATGTGAGTTTTAAAATAATAATGCATTTTATATCAATGCCGACTCAATCAGACTAATATAATGAAGTGAAAACAAATGCCTCTTTATATTTTAAGGTAGCTTTGCATAACAAACGGAAGATACTCATTTAACACTCTTTTTATACGGATATAATTAATTGTACTCTATGATAGGCATATATAAATATTTATTAACATTAATGTACACAGAGAGTGGTTGTGTGTTTGTATGAGATAATTTCAGAATCTACTTAATCGATCTGGATAATTATTTCACCATCGGAAAGTGTGTTTCTCTTGATGAAAATAGACTATATGACATTACAAGAAATGGACTCTCACTTTGAGAGAGGAACGTTGGTTAAGGGTGTTTGAGAATAAGTTGCTTAGGAAAATATTTGGGGCTAAGAGGGATGAAGTTACAGGAGAATGGAGAAAGTTACAAAACACGGAACTGCACGCATTGTATTCTTCACCTTAAATAATTAGGAACATTAAATCCAGACGTTTGAGATGAGCAGGGCATGTAGCACGTATGGGCGAATCCAGAAATGCATATAGAGTGTTAGTTGGGAGGCCGGAGGGAAAAAGACCTTTAGGGAGGCCGAGACGTAGATGGGAAGATAATATTAAAATGGATTTGAGGAAAGTGGGGTATGATGATAGAGAATGGATTAATCTTGCTCAGGATAGGGACCAATGGCGGGCTTATGTGAGGGCGGCAATGAACCTTCGGGTTCCTTAAAAGCCAGTAAGTAAGTAAGTAAGTAAGTAAGCCATTACAAGAAATCTGTACCAAGCGCGTCTAGATTTCTTAATCCTAGCTGCACATACATTGAAGTTAGCAGATCTCTGAACTCGTGTTATTTTGATATAACCGCACTGTGCATGAAACCTGGAGCTCAAGATGACGAATTTATGATTTGCATGGCAAGTGTAGTCACCATATTGATTTTCAAATCATCTTTTATCCCTTCAAAGCATATGTCTGTGTGTGTGAGATCATGGATATTAGTCAATGACATACAGAAAGAAGAAAAGTTGTCTAGAAAAGGGGCAACATTTTGAGTTCCAAAATAATTTTGTCCCTTCAATAAAATAGTCGTACAAAATTGCGTACGACTTTAGAGTTCGGCCGTACCTTGTACAATTAGTCAAAATAGTCGTAAGCGTACGACTGTAGTCGAATGTATGGGAACCCTGCTTTCCCATCTCTCTACACGATGCGGTTTATAATTGAGATACGATGGCGCACATGCACATTTCAGCCAATGAATAAAGGCTTATCTCAATCTATGCTTCTTATCCCAGTCCTGAGCATAAAAGGGGAAATGAAAGGGACGGAGAAGTTCCCGCCCATGTCCTACTTGTTTACACCGCCTTATAAACAAACGCGCAATAAGGCTCTTTGCATCAGTGGTGGATTTTAGACGACCTGCGAGAGCCGAAAGTTCGTAAAAGCTATTATGCCCGCCTGATACAATCCGTCACTGACCTTCCAGTCTGCTCGTATCGCACCAAAACATTAGTCTCAGCCGTGGAAGTTGGAGAGGGGAATTAAGGAATGGTCTGCATGTCTCAATCGAGTTAATAACGCCAAGGTTACCTTACGCAAACAAATAGGAAAGTCATGGAGACCCACTTGCGTGGTCAGCAAGAGCAACTGACTTGAATCTACCTTCGGTCACTTCTAAAACATTACCGACACAACAACGTGGCTGAAAAGGATTCTTTTGTGAGATGGGTGATTTCGCTGACGTTATAAAGACACGAATTCATCAAAGTCTTTTTCAACCTTCATTATGCAAATAGCATCATTTATTACTTTAAATTTGTACTTTTTGTACAGTATTATTGTGAAATAACTCCTAAGTATAGCATTCTTCTAAAAAGTATCCCAAAAGAGCTCAATCTTACTTTTATCTCTACAAAACAATAATGAAGTTTAAACATCACATTTTGGTAAATATAGGACATATATTTTAGATATGTCAAGATTCTGAGCTACGTTAGATGTAGATAAATACCGGGATTCTTTAGTCAACATGGTTATAAGACTACAGCTTGAGATAACACAGGAAAACATAAAATAAGTTGGATTATGAGGGAGATAAAGCTTCGCTCCCCTCGTCAAGACTGTAACACGATCTTGTTGACCGCCAGTGATGCCAGTTGAGTCACAGAAGGGAAGTTCTCTCTCTATGTAATTTCTTCAAAGAAATGGAATCACCCAGTGGAACAATTAACTCACTAGCAATTCATCTGAGGACGGAGACATTTGAAATCAAACGATTTATTTCGCCCAGAAGAGCCACCACTTCATATTTATGTCGAATAATTCATTTAGGCCCCGCAACGCGGCGCTCCAGTCACTTTGGTTTAATTCATTCCCCAGACTTATTAGCACCGTGTGTCTGGCGGGATTAAGTCCAGTGCCTGTCACGTTACAGAACACGCCCCTCCCAAACCCGAAATTTAATTTTGCTAAAAAGGGTTTCATTATTACTTTACATTCATTCTCTTCTTCTATCTCGAATTCAGTGAGATGCAATATTTGTTTTAACGCAGCTTCTTTCATGTGTTGTTTCACTGTATTCCATTTGTTTCCTCTTTTTAAGCCAGTTTCCATGGAAACGCAAAACATCGGAATCATACATCGTATTCGTAACGAGCAGAAGTAGAAAGCGTGCTCACACGGCTATTACATGAGATCTGTTGCATAGCGACGCTAGTTCATTTTCCCGCTTCATGTTACGGAAAACTCCATATTATTCAACGTTCATTATTTTAATTTTCTTAACAATAATGACTAGAGTAAAACAATTCCCACTTTACTCGTATATTTAGTACTTATAATTTTTCATATTATAGAGTGAAGGTGATTTTAAAGCGATGAAACAAATTATTGGCTTTGAAAATATAGATATATCTCATTACTAATATACTACATATATAAATTATCTTCTGATGCATAATTTGAACCTTAAGTAATGTAATTAATTGGAGGGGGGCTATTCTTTGACATATTTCAAACAGAAAGTTTAATACCGGTACAAAGTTGCACCGTTTTTTCTTCCTTTCGTGATAAATATTGTTTTATATGAAATATTTCATTGCGTATTTTCAGAAAGCCATTGATTTAATTCCCAATATGCTCAGTCAGTTCAAGACAGCAGCGTATTATAATTAATTATTGAAAGAATTTTAGTTTTGTCTTTTAAATGTTTAGAAATTTGATCCTTATGTAGAATGTCCATCATAGAGAAGGGTAAAAAAAATCTGGAACAGTTTTTTTTAAACTGTTTCGTGATGTAACCTGTTCCAACTGTTCCAAAAGGTGTTACACTGCGCCAGTGATCTCTTCAACGTTTCACATGGTTCCAAGAGATAAACAGTTCAATTTCTAAACAGTCTTCCTATTCTTTGCTGTCTGTAAAGGCCACATGCAGCGCTATCATTGACCTCCAATTGAAAGTAGATATAATATTATCCATGTTCCATACTGCCTTCGTGCAACAGTAGCCTATGTAGGATCGCGCAATTTAATTGTACGAATCAAATTCCCTAATAAATCTGATATTAATTATTAGCTGTCCATTGTTGGAGAACATGTTCATGATGCCCTAACAGAGTGTTAATTATTAATATACCGCGAAAAATATCATCGGCTAATGTCTTATCTTATTAAACTCTCCTAGGGTTATATGAATTATTTTTACTAAAATCGATTAATTTTGAATTGTAGTTATCTAGCCTTAACAGTAACCTACGAAAAATGACTTTCGTCGTCATAATACACTGAACAGGTGATTTAAAGACGATTGAAGGGCTTTGAAACACATTCCTGAAGCAGATGAGAGTTTGAAACAGTTGGAACAGTTGGCACTGATGTTGTAAACATATTCTTTTGAAACTGTTATTTTGGAACAGCTTCGTTCATGAAACAGTTACAGTCGAAACTGTTTCTTAAAAAGAACAGTTTATCCCATCCCATCTCTAGTCCATCACAACCTCTGATCGTTCCTATCCTGTTTACACTCTTCCTATTAATTTCAATAGGTCTATTATTATCTGTTTAGTACATATTTGTTTTTAGTGTTTTGTAAAACGCATGGAAAATCTCTGGCAACTTGACGGCTATGTAACAACCAGCTGTCATCATCATCATCATCATCATCATCATCATCTATATCATCACCACACTATCATCGTCGTCGTCAGATATAAGAAATTTCATCCTGTGATCTTCTTAGTGCTCATTATGGAGAGAATTTTGAACACACACACACAAACACACAAAAAACACACACACACACATGCACGCACACACACAAAATGGCTTTTAAGGAACCCGCAGGTTCATTGCCGCCCTCATATAAGCCCGCCATCGGTCCCTATCCTGTGTAAGATTAATCCAGTCTCTATCATCATATCGCATCTCTCTCAAATCCATTTTAATATTTTCCTCCTAACTACGTCTCGGCCTCCCCAAAGGTCTTTTTTCCTCCGGCCTCCCAACTAGTACTTTATATGCATTTCTGGAACGGACATTAATTCAAAAGTGCAGAACACAGTGTCCTATGGTCAGCAATATGCAAAACCATCTTTTAAAAGACGAAAAAATAAAGCAAACCAATTCATATGGGAGGAAGACAAATCTCCACTTTCCTGCCGATTAGCTGAACTAATATACAGGAACATTAGCTTGTAATGGGGATGAATTTATAACCTGCGAGGAACTACACATTACTCCATTTACCTTGTGATTACAGCAGGCATAATTTCTTTTCTATCATTTAAGATAATCCATTACTCCTCTATCACAAGTACAAAAACATATAATGCGCTAAAATTACATAGGGGTCCCTAATGAAGCTGCCATACAATGCATACATGATGTAAATAAATAGTATGTACAGCTGTCAAAAGAAAAAGTGGCCGCTCTCCTGGAACAAAGTTCCCTTCGGGTATCTTCGCTATAATTCGGAGACAGGCGATGTTACATGTTGTTGGACCACGTTGCCTGATATCTACAGTTATAATTGAAGTATTCATTCTGTGATTCGATAAGGTAATGGTAGCGTTCAGGCCTGTTATTCATGAGGTCCTGCGTTCGATTACAACCTCGTGCTTTTAATGTTCTTTTTTGTTATGTTTTTGAGAGAGACAAACTATACATAATGGCTCCTTTCTCTTTTACGATTATTTTAGTAATTAACATCAGGATCATTAATATATTATGCCATGACTTTATCATTATGATATTGTGGCTGCAAATGGAAAGAAAAAAGATTTTATTCTCAATAAAAATATCTTTCGTGGCATAAACAAAACAAATTTACTGGCGTCGGCCTTAAAACATTCAAACAATTAAGCGTTCAAAAGACAAAACAAAAAGCCACAATTCAATATTTAGTCTATCTTCCTCTTATCTCGATCATCTTGCAGTCGAGTGGGCATGGAATCGACTAGTCTTTGCAAATAGCGACTGTTCTTAGACACGATATTCCAGGCATTCTGAACATACCCACATACATAAGTGTTCTGTCCATGGGCAGGTCTTTCATTGAAAACCCAGCAATCTCCAATCTTTCCTATTTTCTGCCTTCCTCTTAGTCTCCGCATATGATCCACATATCCTAATGTCTTCTATTATTCTTTTCAACCAGAGACCCAACCAATTCCTTTTTCTCTTTCTAATCAGTTTCAGCATTATTCTTTCTTCACTCACTTTTTCAAACACAATTTTATTTCTTATTCTGTCTGTCCACTTCACACGCACCGTTCTTCACCACATCCACATTTCAAATGCTTCAATTCGTTTCTCTTCATTTCGTCGTAATGTCCATGTTCCTTCCCCATACAATGCCACACTCCACACAAAGCACTTCACTAGTCTCTTCCTTAGTTCTTTTTCCAGAGGTCCGCAGAATATCCTTCTTCTTCTATTAAAAGCTTCCTTTGTTCATGTTTGCAGTTTTTCTTGGGAAGGATAGGCCTAAATGCGGTAACATCCCGTTGCTTTCCGCACACCACTATCTCTTTCGCATCTTATCAAATTCCAGGGGACCCAAGCATGGAGATGAGGAGAGTGGATTTGACTAATTGGGCCCTCCGGACTTCACCGAAAGTCACGGCAAGGGTTAAATATTAATTCTATCAGGATGTTTGACCCGATCAGAGACCGGGAAATCTCAATTAGCCTTTGCCCCCCGCATCCTGGACTAGCTTCTACGAATCATCAGAAAATCTTAGAGTGTGATTGGGCCAATTTTTCCGAAAATGTTTCCACACTTTTGCCCTCGTAGCTCAGCGGACGAACGTCGAAATTTAGATGTCAACGTCTCAGGTTCAATTCCTCGTTACTCCTTTTCATTTTATTGTGGTTCAAGATAGTATAATGTAATAATACAAAAAGAAAAACTAATAGCAGTATTATGCAACTGGATTTTTCGAAACCTAATATTAAATTTATGTTATTTATATCACTAAAGAACGATTACAATATAAATAACTAGAATATTATTTATACAGTATCACTAAAGAACGATAACAGAATATAAATGATAAATATCGGTTTGTTTAATTAATATAAGATATTATATAATACTTATTTAATTATCTAAATAAAATAACAAAGACAGATGGTTATTTGTGTTATAATAATTACTTACATAAAATACAGATTATTTATATTGCGAAAGAACAATAACAATATAAATAACTTGAATATTATTTTATAATGCTAATGAAGGAAAACAGAATATAAATGATAACTTGAATATTATCTATATCGCTAAAGAACGATAACAATATAAAAAACGTGAATATTATTCATATCGGAATTTCACAGATTTATTACAGATATATTTAAGAAATTGTAGAAGAATAGTAATTAGTAACAGTGTCCTATTTATTCTTATTGGAGCCAAATTTGTAACTTTTAAAAGTGTGGTTACTATGTTGAAGTTATGTGTTGTAAAGGATGCTTGATTTGTTATGTATGTGAGTCAGTTATGGGATGCTTGATGTCGTCGCAATGTCGTAATTATAGTTTGATTGTGTTTGTATGACTATTGTGTATTAATTTATGATGTATGGTACGGAAGGCTGCGTATTTGTGTTATAGAAGTGTTACGTATGTGTGTTGTTAATGTTTTTGTATGTTTCAAATTGATACCTGATATTTATTTTGCAATCGCAATGCCTAATTTACGGTTTGTTTATGTTTCGTTTACATCGCATAAGCTAATTTAATTTTCTTTTCTATTTTTCTTTATGCTTATCTTTTTTGTGTATGAAACTATAGCCCTAACATACATATGTAAAATAGGGCTAACCACCATTGGAGATACAATAATAAAAATTGTTATTCATATCGTTATAAAACGATAACAGAATACAAATGATGACTTGAATTTTATTCATATCTCTAAAGAACGATAACAAAATATAAATAACGTGATATCCATAAAGAACGATAACTGAATATAAATGATAATTTGAATAGCATTTACATCGCTAAAGAACGATTAAAAAATAAAATGAAAACTTCAAGAAGGCCCGAACCCACAACCTTTGAATCACTAAACAAGCACTCTACCGCTGGCCTACGAGATGCACACATGGAACACTTTCATAGTTCGGGAACTGCTTGTACAAGCACATGCATCGTGTAACATCGCCGCGACCCGAAGTGGACTTTGAAAATATTCGCTGTTCACGAGTGCGGCCACTTTTTTTTTTGACAGCTGTACAGCTGTCAAAAGAAAAAGTGGCAGCTCTCCTGAAACAAAGTGCCCTTCGGGTATCTTCGCTACAATTCGGAGACAGGCGATCTTACATGTTGTTGAACCACGTTGCCTGATATCTACAGTTATAATTGAAGTATCCTGTGTGTTATCGATAGCATAATGGTAGCGTTCAGGCCTCTTATTCATGAGGTCCTGCGTTCGACTACAACCACGTGGTTTTTATGTTCTTTTTTGTTCTGTTTTTGAGAGAGACAAACTATACATAATGGCTCCTTTCTCTTTTACGATTATTTTAGTAATTAACATCAGGATCATTAATATATTATGCCATGACTTTATCATTATGATATTGTGGCTGCAAATGGAAAGAAAAAAGATTTTATTCTCAATAAAAATATCTTTCGTGGCATAAACAAAACAAATTTACTGGCGTCGGCCTTAAAACATTCAAACAATTAAGCGTTCAAAAAACAAAACAAAAAGCCACAATTCAATATTTAGTCTATCTTCCTCTTATCTCGATCATCTTGCAGTCGAGTGGGCATGGAATTGACTAGTCTATGCAAATAGCGACTGTTTTTAGATACGATATTCCAGGCATTCTAAACATACCTACATACATAAGTGTTCTGTCCATGGGCAGGTCTTTCATTGAAAACCTAGCAATCTCCAATCTTTCCTATTTTCTGCCTTCCTCTTAATCTCCGCATATGATCCACATATCCTAATGTCTTCTATTATTCTTTTCAACCAGAGACCCAGCCAGTTACTTTTTATCTTTCTAATCAGTTTCAGCATCATTCTTTCTTCACTCACTTTTTCAAACACAATTTTATTTCTTATTCTATCTGTCCACTTCACACGCACCGTTCTTCTCCACATCCACATTTCAAATGCTTCAATTCGTTTCTCTTCATTTCGTCGTAATGTCCATGTTCCTTCCCCATACAATGTCACACTCCACACAAAGCACTTCACTAGTCTCTTCCTTAGTTCTTTTTCCAGAGGTCCGCAGAAGATCCTTCTTCTTCTATTTAAAGCTTCCTTTGTTCATGTTTGCAGTTTTTCTTGGGAAGGATAGGCCTAAATGCGGTAACATCCCGTTGCTTTCCGCATACCACTATCTCTTTCGCATCTTATTAAATTCCAGGGGGCCCAAGCGTGGAGATGAGGAGACTGGATTTGACTAATTGGGCCCTCCGGACTTCACCGAAAGTCACGGCAAGGGTTAAATATTAATTCTATCAGGATGTTTGACCCTATCAGAAATCGGGAAATCTCAATTAGCCTTTGCCCCCCGCATCCTGGACTAGCTTCTACGAATCATCAGAAAATCTTAGAGTGTGATTGGGCCAATTTTTCCGAAAATGTTTCCACACTTTTGCCCTCGTAGCTCAGCGGACGAACGTCGGAATTTAGATGTCAGCGTCTCAGGTTCAATTCCTCGTTACTCCTTTTCATTTTATTGTAGTTCAAGATAGTATAATGTAATAATACAAAAAGAAAAACTAATAGCAGTATTATGCAACTGGATTTTTCCAAACCTAATATTAAATTTATGTTATTTATATCGCTAAAGAACGATTACAATATAAATAACTTGAATATTATTTATACAGTATCACTGAAGAAGGATAACAGAATATAAATGATAAATATCGGTTTGTTTAATTAATATAAGATATTATATAATACGTATTTAATTATCTAAATAAAATAACCTATTTTACAAAGAAAGATGTTTATTTGTGTTATAATAATTACTTACATAAAATACAGATTATTTATATTGCGAAAGAACAATAGCAATATAAATAACTTGAATATTATTTTATAATGCTAATGAAGGAAAACAATATAAATGATAACTTGAATATTATTTATATCGCTAAAGAACGATAACAATATAAAAAAAGGTGAATATTATTCATATCGGAATTTCACAGATTTATTACAGATGTATTTAAGAAATTGTAGAAGAATAGTAATTAGTAACAGTGTCCTATTTATTCTTCTTGGAGCCAAATTTGTAACTTTTAAAAGTGTGGTTACTATGTTGAAGTGTATGTGTTGCAACGGATGCTTGATTTGTTATGTATGTGAGTCAGTTATGGGATGCTTGATGTCGTCGCAATGTCGTAATTATAGTTTGATTGTGTTTGTGTGACTATTGTGTATTAATTTATGATGTATGGTACGGAAAGCTGCATATTTGTGTTATAGAAATGTTACGTATGTGTGTTGTTAATGTTTTTGTATGTTTCAAATTGATAACTGATATTTGTTTTGCAATCGCAATGACTAATTTACTGATTGTTTATGTTTTGTTTACATCGCGTAAGCTAATTTAATTTTTTTTTCCATTTCTCTTTATGCTTATCTTTTTTGTGTATAACTATAGCCCTAACATACATATGTAAAATAGGGCTAACCCCCATTGGAGATACTGTAGCTACAATAGTAATAATTATTATTCATATCGTTATAAAACGATAACAGAATACAAATGATGACTTGAATTTTATTCATATCTCTAAAGAACGATAACAAAATATAAATAACGTGATATCCATAAAGAACGATAACTGAATATAAATGATAATTTGAATATCATTTACATCGCTAAAGAACGATTAAAAAATAAAATGAAAACTTGAAGAAGGCGCGAACTCAGAACCTTTGAATCATTAAACAAGCACTCTACCGCTGGTCTGCGAGGAGCAGATATGGAACACTTTCATAGTTCCGGAACTGCTTGTACAAACACATGCATCGTGTAACATCCCCGCGACCCGAAGTGGACTTTGAAAATATTCGCTGTTCACGAGTGCGACCACTTTTTTTTTGACAGCTGTACAAAATACTACGGGTTACAGCAGACGTCAATATAAGTTGTTTAATATAGGAAACTCAGGGCCGAAGATACCTACTTCTAAAGCTATATACGCCTCAAAGTAAGCTTACTGTTCTCTTCATAACTGTACAGTCAGTCACATACGATTGTATGATTACTTACCGAGGCACTAAATAGTTGTATGTTAAGCAATAATAGGCATACTTGTACTTTTTTCATTTGTACCGGTTTTGTTTCTATTTGTTT
This sequence comes from Periplaneta americana, assembly GCF_040183065.1. Taxonomy (NCBI): domain Eukaryota; kingdom Metazoa; phylum Arthropoda; class Insecta; order Blattodea; family Blattidae; genus Periplaneta; species Periplaneta americana. The sequence goes on along the minus strand of NC_091127.1, from coordinate 106,579,633 downwards.
TTCTTTTTTGCGTTTCGTTTATGACTATTTTTTTCGCATTCTTTTTTTTTTATTTGTGGTGTTGTGGAAGAGAAGGCCCTGATGGTCATAGTTTTACTGGAATGATTGAATGAATTAATAAATGAATATATAAAATAAAATAAACAAATACGTTAATACATATTTAAATAAAGAAGTAACTAATGTATAATTAGGTGTTTATATAATTTACATTTCTATAGAGTTTCCTGATTATATTGTATTTAATTTTAAGTTTTGTATTTGTTGTATAAATTTCTTGCAGTTTCCTATCCACTGTAGCTTACTCGTTGTAATAATCTATTCTATATAAGTAGTACATAATATAACAATATATAAAGGTTGAAAGCATTGTTTGCAGTAATTATAGGTTATACGATTTATTGTGGCAACTAACTGTACCCGCGTATAGGAAACACGGAATAACGTAGATGCAATGTCCGCGCTTATAGCATATAGTAACTGCTTATCTAACTTGTGTGAAATGTGACCAAGCCTGGGCTTTAGTCATATAATAGTTAGAAATAAATAAAGTCCTGTTGTAATTAACACTTCCTGAATTTTTCGTTGATATTACATCAATGCAACTTTTGATTTCGATTAAATAAATAGATTATAATATCAAAAAACATTAATAAAAATATACCACGGAAATACACAACTATTTTATGTATGATATCTTACTTTCGATCCTCTGATTGAGGTGCTGGCTGATATGTACAACTGCAAAAAAAAAAAAAAAAAAAAAAAAAAAAAAAAAAGTGGCCGCACTCGTGAACAGCGAATATTTTCTAAGTCTACTTCGGATCACGGTGATGTTACACGATGCAATGCACTTGTACAAGCAGTTTCGGAACTATGAAGTTATTCGATATCTGCGTCTCGTAGAGCAGCGGTAGAGACCTCGCTTAATGATTCGAAGGTTGTGAGTTCGGGTTTTGTTCAAGTTATCTTTTTATTTTGTTATTGTTCGTCAGCGATATAAATAATATTCAAGTTATCGTTTGTAATCTGCTATCGTTCTTTAGCGATATAAATAATATTCAGGTTATCATTTATATTTTGTTATGTTTTTAGTGATATAAATAGTATTCAACTTATCATTATATTCTGTTATCGTTCTTTAGCGGGTTCCTTAAAAGCCAGTAAGTAGGCTAAGTATATTATTACATTATCAAATTTCAAAACCTTATTCCTTTGCTGTGGTCGTGCCAGAGAATCAGTCCCATTCCGAGGCTCATTTGAAGGTTTCGTAACAAGCTGTTTCTTACGATGATGGGTTGTTAGCCCTTCGCCCAACCCTCAAGCTGGAGGACCACCCCCCATCGGCTGTCCGCGACTGCTTATTACATATATTCACAGCAAATCGCACACTTAGAAATAAAAAGAGAGATTACTTGAAGGAAAAACTGAATGAGGTAGAAACAAATAGTAAAAAAAAAACATAAGATATTTATATAAGGGTATAAAGGAATTTAAGAATGGCAATCAGGCAAGGGTAAACATGATCAAGGATGAGAATGGTGACTTGCTTGCAGACTCTCATTCAATCCTGAACAGATGGAAAAACTATTTTGAGCAACTACTAAATATACATAGGCCAAATAGAAATGATCAGGTCGAAATTGAAATACAAACTGCTGAGCCATTTATACCCGAACCCACACTTTCTGAAGTCGAAATTGCGATAGAAAATCTGAAAAATTATAAGTCTCCAGGTATCGATCAAATTGCAGCAGAACTAATACAAGAGGGTGGAAGCGCATTATCTAACGAAATTTATAAGCTTGTACTTGCTATTTGGGAAAAGGAAATTGTACCAGAACAATGGGAGGAGTCCATAATCATACCTATCTTTAAAAAGGGGGACAAGACTAACTGCAGTAACTTTCGAGGAATATCACTTTTGTTGACGTCGTACAAAATTTTGTCCAATATTCTTTTGAGAAGATTAAATCCATATGTAGATGAAATTATTGGGGATCATCAGTGTGGTTTTAGGCGTAATAGATCAACTATTGATCAGATATTTTTTATTCGACAGATAATGGAGAAAAAAATGGAAGTATAAGGGTACAGTGCATCAGTTATTCACAGATTTCAAAAAGGCATATGATTCGGTTAAAGGAGAAGTTTTATATGATATTCTTATTGAATTTGGTATTCCCAAGAAACTAGTTCGATTAATTAAAATGTGTCTCAATGACACGTACAGCAGAGCCCGTATAGATCAGTTTCTGTCAGATGTGTTTCGAATTCATTGTGGGCAAAAGCAAGGAGATCCACTATCATCTTTACTTTTTAACTTTGCTCTAGAGTATGCCATTAGGAAAGTCCAGGATAACAGAGAGGGTTTGGAATTGAACGGGTTACATCAGATGCTTGTCTATGCGGATGACGTCAATATGTTAGGAACAAATCCACAATCGATTTGGGAAACACGGAAATTTTACTTCAAGCAAGTAATGCAATAGGTTTGGAAGTAAATCCCGAAAAGACAAAGTATATGATTATGTCTCGTGATCAGAATATTGAACGAAATGGAAACATAAAAATTGGAGATTTATCTTTTGAAGAGGTGGAAAAATTCAAATATCGTGGAGCAACAGTAACAAAATATAAGTTACACTAGGAAGGAAATTAAACGCAGAATAAATATGGGAAGTGTCTGTTACTGTTCGGTTGAGAAGCTTTTGTCATCTGGTTTGCTGTCAAAAAATCTGAAAGTTAGAATTTATAAAATAGTTATAATACCGGTTGTTCTGTATGGTTGTGAAACGTGGACTCTCAGTTCGAGAGAGGAACAGAGATTAAGGGTGTTTGAGAATAAGGTTCTTAGGAAAACATTTGGGCTAAGAGGGATGAAGTTACAGGAGAATGGAGAAAGTTACTCAACGCAGAACTGCACGCATTGCATTCTTCACCTGACATAATTAGGAATATTAAATCCAGATGATTGAGATGGGCAGGACATGTAGCACGTATGGGCGAATCCAGAAATGCATATAGAATGTTAGTTGGGAGGCCGGGAAAAATACCTTTGGGGAAGCCGAGACGTAGATGGGAGGATAATATTAAAATGGATTTTAGGGAGTTGGGATATGATGAAAGAGACTGGATTATTCTTGCACAGGATAGGGATCGATGGAGGACTTGTGTGAGGGCGGCAATGAACCTCCGGGTTTCTTAAAAGCCATTTGTAAGTAAGTATGTATATAATAAGCCTTCACTGATACGAAGGACACATTAAAGAAAGCGTTAGAGCTCTGAAAGGCAGTTGTTGAAGGTAACAATCGCGAGTTAGTCTCATAATGAAAGAGAGGTACATAATTTACGCAGAGAACGTCGACAATGGATGCTAAAAATTCAGTAATGAACCTGTAATGAGAGCACCCGACTTGTTTCAATCATTTTATAACAATTTTAATGAGTTGTAAACACTATTTCATTCACACATTTATTTAAGCGTGTAATGTTTACTTATGTCAGGACCTTGGCATGCTTGAAGACTGGTTTACGTGCTAACAAGTGATAGTGTATTTTAGAAAGAAGAAGACATTGTTAAGCTAACAATTTCCTCAACTACTTATCTGGATTCTAGGTCACTCCAACTTTCACAATTCGAAATGAAGTTCACTGTGAGATAGCAATTATTCACATATTATATCTGCAAACACAATGAAATTATCTTCATCTTAAAATGTAATCTACAAGTCATTTATTAATTGGATGGAGATAGGCAACAATACACCAAGCGACAATTTGAAAACAAAAAAATTGAGATATAATATTATACAGGGACATCATTTTATTTGCACTTCAATTTTTATTGTACCTGAGTTTTTTAATGTACTTCATCCCACCCCTTCTACTAGTAAACTTCCAACAGTCCTCCACACAGAACCAAGGCAGCATATGCAGTCAAAGTCGCCTTACGGTCATACTAAACAGTACTGAGTTAGTGAGTATAGTACGTTCCAGAAATATATTCGCGTTTTCCAGTGACGAAAAAGCTTTCAATATTAAGTCATATTTTCGCACAGGTCGTTTGCCTACGTTGCATCCCGGTTTCCCCCATCCCCCTCTACTCGCCCCTCAGTAAAGACTAGTGGCTGGGCTGTCTTAGCTCTTTTCTAAAAACATTAATTTCTATTAGGAATTAAACTTATACATAATATTACAGAACTGTTTAAAATAACTTAAATAAAAGGGCCTCGTTAAGTAATTAAGTGTCACGTGATTTCCCTCCTTTCTACGACCCTGGGACATAATTACATGGATGGACAGTAGATAGCATATCTGAATAATTTTATCTGTGCAGGTCGGGCGAAAGTGAAGATTGAATTTACAGTACGTAAGGTACTCTTTTATAGACTAAGTGCATAATTATTTCAACATAAGTTACTAGTACGAAGGACGAAACTGGTACAGTAATTGGAATTAGGTACAATAATCTATAGTACGATAATATGGAAAAAAAAACTGGAGCCTTTATCGAAATGAATGGCTACTATTTAAAAATGTGTTTAAATATCCATGTCATGATTATTTTTAAATTTAACTTCATCTCTATATTTTACACTAATGTGCTGTAGATAGTATAATATACACTATATAATTAATACGTCCGAATGGATAGCTCAGTTCGTGAGTAAAAACACTTATTGTTAATGCTGTACTGTCTTTTGATTAAAAAAACACCCAATGAAAATTATGAAACTCAAAATCGCGATATTTCCTAGTTTACGTAAATGGATGAACTACTTTTCTTCCCTCCCATAGACCAACTAGTAAAGTGATTTGTTTGTATTTTACGCCAGTATCATCGAACTCCAGTCGTGGAAGTGGGTAGCAAACGGCGTTTCCGGTTCTTAACCGTTAATCCAAAGGTATAGTCAGGTTAATATTAGAAATGATGTCCCGGTAGAAATGTGTTGTTGGCTGGATTATTTAAATCCGAAAAAGTAAAGAATGCGATATCTGCACTGTGTTGCCAATTATAAGCAAAATTAGTTTATTGAATAAAATTCATTTATTTATTTAGCTTTGCAAGATTATATCAACTATTAAAAATCGGTTAGTCCTTTTTATTATTACATGTGTTAGTTTTTGTAATAGTAGGCCTATATATGTTACAATAGCCTACTTTTCCAAGATTTTCAGGGAAAGGTACAACAACAACAACAACAACAACAACAATAATAATAATAATAATAATAATAATAATAATAATAATGAACCTCCGTGTTCCTTAAAAGGCGTAAATAATAATAATAATAATAATAATAATAATAATAATAATAATAATAATAATAATAATAATAACCAATTGCACGCATTGTATTCTTCACCTGACATAATTAGGAACATTAAATCAAGACATTTGAGATGGGCAGGGCATCTAGCAGAGCCCCGCACAACGGCCAAGCCCATGGGCTGCTTCCGCACTGGACAGCACTAGGCTCCGCAATGGCACAAGGAACTAGCTGGTGACGTCACTCAGCATCAACGCACGGAACGGTTTTGCGCGGTGGGCTTGTATTAAAGCATGAGTCAAAGTTTCCGCTTCTATCAATTTCTTATGGATTTATTTTCCGCGTACTTGTGCTTGTGTGTTCTGTTCGATCAACGATCAGCTACTGTTTCAAACGTTTTCGTTTTAGTTTTTGATTTCGGTTTTTCAAGATGAGTCCAAATAATCACAAAGAAAATACAGTCTCTGTGAGGCTACTATTACACTATCAAAGTTCTTTGACAAAGAATATTATAAAATATTTTATCACAGATCTTTGATAAAGGATTGGATTTGGGGTATTACACTACATACAATCTTTTATAAAAGATTTTATCAAACATAACCTTAAATTAGGAACAAAAGCTCTCCGAACAATTATTGTTCCACAACAGTGAACACGTTTTCCGAGGATTTGTTGATACTAATATTTAGGCGTTAAGTTTATGATTTGTTTATACTAACATTTACGCGTTATGTTTACAAGACCATGAATGAAGAAGAGTTACAATTAGTCCAATTATTACAATATGCATGTTACTGAAAAAGAAACAACTGTGGGTTAAACCCCTGATCACAATACAAATATGTGATCAGGGTCAAACCATGGATGGTAAGACGTGATAAGAGAGGTATACATCAGAACTTACTGAAAGAGCTGCAATGCGAGTTGAAAAGTTATACAAATTATTATAAAATATTATGATGATGATGATGATGATTATTCGATATCAGAATTTTTGTGGTAGCAATAGTCCAGTTATACTTGCGTTCCACCATATTTGTTTCAAGGCATAGAAATCTTTTATCAAAGATAACAAGCTGAACTTATATTTTATAAAATATCTTTTATGAAAGAAACGTTTATAAAAGAAAACCTATTACACTGTTATATATTTTATAAAAGATCTTTGTCAAAGAACTTTGATAGTATAATAGCAGCTCGGAAAACCTTCATGAAAGCACACATGCTAAAATACAGTCTCTCTAGAGAAAAAGTAGTAAAAGAGAAAATCCCTGCTAGATAGTTTAAAACAACAGAGTTGGATGAATATCAAAGAAGTATCATAGGAACAGTTTTTAAATCTGTGTTCGACAGCAGTGCAAAATAATTTAATTTTGTAATGTGTCTGGTATGCAAGTAACTGTATGCTCATGCCACACGTCAAGCGAAAGCACGACCAATGCGTGCAAACAGGAAAGCAGTAGAATGCAACCAACTGGTGAGTGCTGAGCAGTGCGGCGGGCTTGGGCTTGGAAGCCCAGTGCAATGGGCTAGGAAGCGGCCGCGTCAAGCAGTGTTGGTCTTGGGTGGGCTGGGCTGCTGATGCACTAAGACTCGCAGTGCTGAGTTGTGGGCCAGCCTGCACGATTCTGGCATGTACTCAGCACGTATGGGCAAATCCACGAACGCATATAGAGTCTTAGTTGGGAAGCTGGAGGGAAAAATATCTTTGGGGAGGCCGAGACGTAGATTTATTTTATTAGGTTATTTTACGACGCTTTATCAATAGCTTATGTTATTTAGTGTCTTTTGAGATGTAGGTGATAATGCCGGTGAAATGAGTCCGGAGTCCAGCACCGAAATTTACCCAGCTTTTGTTCATACTGGGTTGAGGGAAAACCCCAGAAAAAACCTCAACTAGGTAACTTGCCCCGACTGGGAATCGAACCCGGGCCACCTGGTTTCGCGGCCAGACGCGCTAGCCGTTACTCCACAGGTGTGGACCCGAGACGTAGATGAGAGGATAATCTCAAAATGGATTTGAGGGAGGTGGGATATGATGGTAGAGACTGGATTAATCTTGCTCAGGATAGGGACCGAGCGATGGCGGCAATGAACCTCCGTGTTTTCTAAAAGCCATAAGTATAATAATAACCTATGGTAGTGTCAGTAATTTTATGGATTACAGACATTGTGAACTTCGATGGCATATCTGCGCGACGAAAGTCAGAACGTTTTGTTGTTCCAAGTATTATAAATCTAACTACGGCAGACGACATGATCAGTAATAATCTACACGAGGGCATAGTTGTGATGATTTGCTTCACTGTATTGGGTAAAGGAATATGTTTGAAACCCTTACGAAGGGGCAGTTTATTTGTGTAGCTCTTCTCACAATTCTATTTTATGAAGGCAGATATGATATTCGCCGACTGCACAAATGGCGCTCCCTGTTTCATATTGTAAACAGACACACTGTACTTAAAGTTTTGTACCTCTACGTACAGTATTTTGCATCCAAGGAAAGGGCAATATCCCAAGCAGGTCCCTACAGTATGTTTATTATTTGGTTATATTTCAGATTTGCCTATTCTTCTAAAATAATGCGCAAGTCATCCGCATTTAGCCTCCTGCATTGACGCGATAATATCCCGGATATTTTAATTGGTTTACTTTACAATACTTTATAAGCAGCTGTGTTTAACTAGCGTTTGAGTGAGATGACTGTGATAATGCCAGCGAAATGAGTCCAGAGTGCAGCGCCGAAACCCAGCATTTTGCTCTTAACGGGTAAAGAGAAAGTTCCGGAAAAAAACTCAATCAGGCAACTTGTCCCGACCAGGCTTTGAACCCGGTCTCGCTCGTTTCACAACCAGACATGCTAACCGTTACTTCACAACAATGAATTTCCCGGATACTGTAACTTTTTTTAAGGTTTATGTTTTGTCCCATTATTATTATTATTATTATTATTATTATTATTATTATTATTACTAAATACCCATTTTCCGCACTTAATTTCTCATACGTTGGCAGACCTGATGTTACATGCGTTTTGTGAGTGTCAAGAATGACGTAACACATTAAGTTCAGTATGTTGCTTGTACGGCTGGACTCTGGTCGCAAAATACCAATGTTCCTAACATGTAAATGAAGTACAATAGAACCGAACTAGTCTGAAATAATTAAAATCGAGCCTGGTTGGATTATCGAAATTTCGTATTAAACGGGGGCAGGAATACAAGCAGGAAAACCACATCTCATCTCCCCCTCACCCTTCACCCACGTTTCGTAAAGATTATCTGCTATTATAGGGAAGACCAGGTAACTTGATACCCTAAGGGTGAAACCTAACCATTCCCCCCCCCCCATTACTACAAATGCTAGTGGATTATGGTGATTTTCTAGTTTGAAGGTTGAATTTTCTTTTGCCAACTTCGTTTCGAATTTCGATACTGACAAATACTATAAATGGTAGTGATTTTGTAACTGGTATGTTGGCAACTGAGGCAAATATCGACAATATTTGCCGGTACTGGAGTTCCATGAAATTAAAACTGTACTAGATTTCTCAGCCGGTTACTGGAAGATAGTGAAATTCGAACTTATTAATAATTAATTAATATTAGTATTAATATTAATAAATAATAGTTATTTTATGTGTTGCGTTGTGGTTATAATTCAAGAATAATCAGATAAGTACGAATAAATATAATATACTTGGGCGTGATAATGCACGTGGGTAATGGATAGAAATATTATTTCAAATTTTAATGAATTTCTTTCGTGTTTAGATTTTTATTACAATGTCAAAAAAAATGAAATAGTGTGGCAGTGACTCCTCCAAGGAAGAAAACGTGTGGCATTCAGAGTACGCTTCAGAAATCTGTAGTTCACATGTATAATGAGTTGAAGAAAGAAGATAATGAAGAAGGAATCATGCTAACGGGGACAGCAATTACAACCAGAATAGGAAAATTATTAGGAGTAAGTATTCTTAAGCATACATTTCAAAGTGGTATTCAGTTTTAGGAGTTTGCACTAATAATTTCATGATTGTGGTCAAACAAAACAAATTTTTAGTTTAGGCCTAGATGTTTAATCAAGTCAGTGATTTTCATATTGCCAAACTAAATACATTTAAGATACTGTAATACTACAGTAGGTGATAGCTTAAATACATTTACAAATTAGACGAACAAATAATCAAACAGCACGAAAGTAAATTTCCAGTTTTCTCTTTTGGTATTAAATTAACCGTTCAGATCACAATTTACATGCCACATCGGCCGAAGAAAATACAAGTCATATTGTAATTATTAACCTGATATTGCAGCAAATATTACATGAATGTTGGCCTGTTATGGTGCTTAAAAATAATTCAGTTTTATATAATAACTATATAACATACTCTATAAAGCATAGGAACGTTGACTCTGGCTCAATAATTTATTCATGACTGGTCTAAGTAATATTAAATATGGTGTTTCTTCAGAAAAGCTACCCCATCCAAAGTACTTGTTAAGATATAACACTCGAGAGGACGAGGACGCACTACTGGGAAACTAACCATTTCTCTTCGTCCTGGACCTCTCACATGTTATATTGGTAATTACTAATTAGTAACAAGTTTGAGGGAGGGACTACAACAATGCATTAGAATATACAGGTAAGTGTCAAAGGATTTTTGTGCTGAAAGTATTTGTGGCTGTGCACTAAAACCACGTGTTCATCACTATGTAAATATCACAGAAATCAATTAAACAAAATAAAATTATGCCTTCTTTGATGTAGCTTTTCTGGAGAATTACCTAAATATTAGCCTACTTAAACCTATCGTAGACCCAACCTAACATGTTGATCATTTTCTATTCATATAGCTGTAAATGTTGGTATCATGCATGAATTTTATGATATAACAATTTTTAGAAGTGTTATGTTATTGTTTGTTATTACAGCTTGGCTTTACTACAGCCACGAAAGTGATAACAAATTCACAGAAGGGGACCCCACCTGTGACACCAGGAAAACATAGACTACGTAAACATCCAGTGACTGATGCTGATGATTTCACGAAAGATGCAATTGCGAGATTTATTTATGACAAGTTACATAAAGGTAGGGAAGTTACAGGAATTATTGTGTTGATTTATGCAATGTAATTCTGATATTAGTCATATGTATAAAAATATGGCATAATTTTCATTTATTGTTACAGGGGAAGTACTAACAGCAGCAAAAGTTCTGGAAGATATGAATGATGATTATGAAACATATTTATTTAGAGTATCCTTATCATCGGTGAAAAAAATTTTGAAAGAGATGAAATTTCTATGGAGCAAAGGGGATCCTTATACACATGTACGAGAAAGTGATGTTATTCGTTTTTAAGAGAATATATAAGAAATGTGGAGCGTGAGAACCCTAAACCCGTAGTATTCTTGGATGAGACTTGGATTTTTATGAATGATAAATTTCAATGTATTGTGAGACATTGAGTGATTTAATTTTTTTACTAACAAATAGGTTAACACTTATGTGGAATATGAAATTGCAATTAATATAGGCTACTAGTAATGAATTCAGGTGGGAACAACATGTTTTGCAATTAATAGGTTTCATATTATAACTAGAGGTTAGCTATAAAATTCTTGAACGGTTTTCCTGTCTTTAAAATTTTTGTGTCTCTTAGAGTGTCAATGTGAATTGCTTTTCTCTATCTGTTTTTTTAAGTAGGATCACCCACTTATTCATGAAATAAACCAGGTGAAGTTTCCAGTGACATGAATGGTGTTATTCGTAGACCAACAAATGAGGGTGGAAGATTAGATGCTGGAACGAAAGGTGGATTTATACTCGGTAAGTTATATTGATTTATATTTTACATAAATTTGGCAAGAGTAATTTTTTAAATCAGGGTACAAAAATATAAAAATTGGTGACTAAATAAAAACGTGGGAAAGCCTTTCACCAAAGAGGATCTCATGTCATGTTATGTTATGTTTTATTTTCTTTATTTAAATGCTGTGAATTCATGTGACGTAATTATATGCCCAGGTATAATTTTTATTGCAGGTGCTGATTTAATTTTTTCATGCAATTGAAAGAAAAGTCAGGACTACCATAGTGCTATGAATAGCCCTGTAGTTGAGAAGTGGGTGCAAACACAGTTGTTGACCTGAGAACATTAGGGCAATGCGTTATTGTCATGGATAGTGCTGCATATCATAGCAGACTTGTGAAAAATCAGCCAACAACAAAATGGAGGAAAGAACAGCTACTGGTGATTGCAACTGAATATAATAGATTTGTTGTACTAAATGATAAGAGTTGATGGTGTGAAATCACCTTTTGATATTACATTGCAATATTAATTTCCATACTTTACAGTCATTATTATTATTATTATTATTATTATTATTATTATTATTACTACTACTACTACTACTACTACTACTACTACTACTACTATTGCAACCGTTTCTCTTATTTCTCATAATTAGGCATACTTATAGATGCTACTTTTTTCTTTCAGGTGAAATTGAATCTACATAAGAATCCTAAGACAACAGAGCCTTGCCAATTACTGTTCTGAAGCTGCCTTGTCTTATGTGTTGTGTCTATATACAATTAATTCTTTCAGTTTTTTTTCCCCTTTAATGTAATGAAGTTGTTGGTTGATTGATACCAAGTGTTCAGCAGTTGATGTCATTTGTTATCTTGCACTCCAATATTTAACCAAATGATTGAAAGCTGTGTAAAGTTAAACAGTCAAGACAATGATCCATATCTTCATTGAGATTTCAGAAATGGCATGGGGAGATTCTGAAATATCAGTTCTTTGTAAATATTTGAGACAATCATGGCCTGTGATAATATGAGTACTGCCACTGTAGATTTTCATAGAAGTTCAGTTATTAAATTAGGTGTATTATTTTTACTATGTATTGTACTATATTTTTGTTTCTCTTAATTGACGAAATTATATATGCTGTAAATTGAATAGTAGACTGTAGGCCTATAGCTTAACTGAGGAATTGTATGTGCTGTAAATTAAATAGTAGGCTGTATACCACAAGTGATGAATTGTTTATGCTTGTAATGTGAAGTAATTTGCATGATATTTATTATCAATTTCTGTATATTTCAACTGATTGAATTGTTTATATTTTTAAATTGAATTAACTTGCTTGCTATGTATTATATTTTATAGCTTAACTGATGAATAATTGTTTAGGTTTGTCAATTTAATAATCTGAGTGTCATGTACTTCATATTTTTAGTGGAGCCACCAATGTAGCTTAGTCGGTAGACTCGTTGGCCTGCAAATTCGGAGCTGCACTCGAGGGTAGTTTGGATCCTCCATTCGGTCTGATTAGTTGGTTTCTTCTGAGGATTTTCCTCCATCGTGGAGTGGATGCCGGATGGCCCATTGCAATTTTTTCATTTGCTTTAGAATAATTCCGATTTTTGTTATCACATTGTCATGTTCTGATCTTGTTATTCTTTTAACAGTGTGGTAACATGCAGGTATAGATAACCTTACAGTAATTTTGCTACCTTTCAGCTACCTCATTACCTCCCACTCCATAAAGTTCATGGATCCACGGAAGTACCAGTCGTCGATGTAATTCGATCATTTTGCTTAAAATATTAAAACACTGTAAAATATTGAGATTTCATGCTGTTACGTCCAATACTGCAGCAAGAATATCTGATTTTGAATCTGATAGTATGACAGCCTTCTCAGATTTATGAAGTTGATACTGGATATTTTGTAAGCTTAAAAGTGTATCTAAATTTTCACTATCAAAATTAGTCAGTGTTTGAAGTTAGTTAGTTAGTGGCGTTTAAAAAGGGCGCGTCAGCTACTATGGCTATTTGCGCCCTTATCTAAAATCTTTCACTAAACACAAACACAATACAATAACTAGAATGTTTAAAAGAACTAAAAAGCGTTGTCACGGTTAAAATGGGACAAACAAGTGTTTGAATATAATTCCCTGTAAAAGGGAATATACTGGTATTGTACTACAACACCACTACATCTATGGCTTGGTAAACAGGATCCATCTATAAAAAATACTGTATGTAGTCACTCACTGACCAGATCATTTATCTACTGAAGCTTTCCTGGCGACGTGATAATTCGAAATTTTTTCGGGCTTCCAGCCAGGTCATGAGTTGGTGATCACCAACTTATGACCTGGCTGGAAGCCCGAGAAAATTTCGAAAGATCATTTATCGTTTCTAATGATTTTTAAAATGTCTGGAGAAGTATCACATTTCTTAACATCATCTGTTAAAGTTAATTTATATACTATTCATTTTCAAATAACTTGGGATTGTGTTTTATTAGTAAAGTTTCCCTTAATTGAGCAAGTTTGATTTCTCCAAGTAGAGTCAAAAAGTCTGTTGGGATTTTGGCTCAGTTTATTAATATTTGTGGACTGTGATTTTTTGTTCTAGACAACCATATTATCTGCAAATGATGAGATTATCATAAGATCTATTTCTTTAGTTAGACCATCGACATTAATATTGGAAAATGTATTCCTGAAAACAACAATGTGGGAAGCCCAGATGAATCTGTCTCTATTTACATATTTGTGACAATGAATCAAATAATCAAGTCACTGACCCAGTGTAACACTTTATCATGGACACCCTAAGTTTGCAATTTCTTAAGTGATTTATATCTACAGAGCCATATGATCCTTGAAAATAAATTAAAATTTTTAAGGTGTTTTGTTTTCTGTTTAAAATATCTTTAATATCTTGACTAAAATTTAAAATCTGTCCATTTGTTGAATGCAATTCTCTAAAGTCAACTCAATAAGATGAAAGTTAGTTACTAGATTCCAGGAACCAATTCAATCTATGAAATCATCTCTTCCATAATTTTGGCTATCATACTAGTAAGTGGTATCTATCGATAACTCGAAAAGATATTAGTTGAATAATTGCTTTTCAAAATTAATGTTATGATAGATTTTCTCCAGACAGATATTGTATTTTAGATGAGATTACAAGATAAAAGTAGTGAGTTTGCTTGTTTGCCAACATGTTTAAAAAAATCAGCATGTGTATTGTCTGGACTTGGAGATGTTTTGGGTCTTATGTTATTAAATTAATAGTAATATTCAGTTCTTGATTAAATATTGTTATATAAAGTAGATTGTAGATTTAATATTTCTTTCAGTTTTTCCTTAATACTCTGACGTACACAGATAAAGCTAACAACCACACCACCAACTAATCTAATAGAAATTAAAATATAATTAAATGTAGAAAAAGTAATTAAAATTATAAATACACGTAATAAACCATAACCCCCTAATTTCAACAATATACTATTTTATTCCCTTTTACAGCTTGTAGATAATTATTAATTATAGTTATTACTTATTAGCATAATATTTATTGAACTTATTGGCTATTTCACTTCGTTTGAAAGATGTTATTGTGTACAAAAAGCATTTTTTGATGATCGTTTCATGCTGTATGTTGTGTATAAATCATGATTTCTGGCCATCTGTTCTGTGTAATCCATCTTTTGTATAGAATTAATAAAATACTATTTTGGTAGTAATTATTTTATTAATTGAGTATTTAATTTTCACCAGCTCACATTTCTTGAATCATTTGTTTTTTTCTTATTTAAATTTAGGACACAAGAGCCAAAAAGAGACTTCACAGTTATGTATCATACATTTTTTCAATGACAGATGTGGAGTTGCAGAAATAATAAGTGTAAGTGTAACATTATTAAGCAATTTACAAACAAATGAAATCTTTAAAAAGGTATCTAGAAGTGAAATTACTTATGGCTTTTAAGGACCAAATTATTTTTGTAAGTTGATTTATTATTATTTCAGTTTTAGCCTAGTTGTATTATCCATTTCCTTACTAATTTCAAAAGATAATCAGAAGTTCATTCGAATTCCAACCAAAAGTCAATTGGTTATTAATTTATCTACCTTTAGGAAGTACAGTATATGTACGCTGGAATCTTTGAAGTGAAGTGACAGTAATTTAATTGGTCTTGGAACAGATTTGATTCTTGAATATTATTCTTTTGTGCAGATGGAATTTTGTTCCCCAGATGAACACACAAGTTAAATTATACAAGTGGGTGTGCAAAAATCAAAGAATACTAGCAGTTGGTGTGATTTATTTGTGTGGAAAATTATTTGTAATAAGGGTTCGAAGTTTAATTTTCATTTATCTCCAAACTCATTTTTATGACTTATCTCCCTTTACCCAAACACTACAGATATACTATACTTTGTTGTATATTTACGTCTAGTAACCTATTAATGCTAATACTAATAATAATGTAAAGGAATAAAAGAATAGAACATAGCAATACATTTCTCATTATTATTATTCTCATTATTATTGAAACTATTTAGAATAACCTTCCAACATTAAGGTAAAGTACGGTGAGTAAAGAAGTCATTCAGTACATAGGCTCGTGATTTTACTACATATGGTGATATCTGGTAAGAGTTGGCAACACTGACAAGGCGGAAATATTTGCTGTTTGGGAACTGAACTTACGTGATCCTCACTATAGTCAGAAGAAGCTGACAGTATAGAAGCTGTATAATATATCATAACAATATAGAAAGCAAAGATCAATTGATTCAGTAGTTACACAGTAAGTTGTACTTTAGGCCTATATTGTGCATTCTGAAGCCCTGTTCCCACGGTGCTTGTTTCTGTGATGGATTCCAACACAGTCTAATAGATACAGTCGCGCAACTTCAACACTTTTTTTGCCAACATTCGCGACACTAGCGCCCAAGTGGCAGGCAAGGCACTGGTCATAGGGTTGATACAGTCTCGTTCAGCCAGCACGTGCTTTAAAGGATGCGAGATGTTATAATAACGTTTTAATCATGCGTCGGAATAAAGGCAATGTGTGCAATGACGAAAATTGCAGTAACAACAAGTTTAAATCTCCGAATTTGTAGTTCTTCAGATTCCCTAAAGACCAAGAGAAAATCATAACTCAGTCATAACCAATAATCCACGTTGTAGGTAGCCTAATTATTGTGTTCTATAAAACATTTATTAGTTATCAGTTACCTATTTGTATGTCAGGAAGAACAGTTTCCATGTATGGTGGGTCCCTATCACCACGGCATGGCGCGTCCTCAGGTTGCGGATAGAGGAGACGGCCTCCAGATATGGAGGGTAGCTGCGAATATATTGAATAAGCAGTCGTGGACAGCCGATAAGGGGTGGTCCTCCAGCTTGGGGGTTGGGCGAAGGGCTAACAACCAATCACCGTAAAAAACAGCTTGTTACGAATTCCTACAATAAGCCTCGGAATAGGACTGATTCTCTGGCACGACCACAGCAAAGGAATAAGGTTTTGAGATTTGGCACTTGGAACGTAACTAGTCTTTATAGAACAGGAGGGGTAACATTAGTAGCAAAAGAACTAGCTAGATATAGAATAGACTTCGTAGGAGTACAAGAGGTTAGGTTAGATGGGAATGGCATATCACAAATAGGAGATTACTTGTTGTATTATGGGGAAGGAAACAATAATCACCAATTAGGAACAGGATTCTTTGTACATAAAAGAATAAAATCAGCAGTAAAAAAGGTCGAATTTATCAGTGACAGGTTATCATATTTAGTACTTAAGGGTAGATGGTGCGACATCATAGTTATAAATGCTCACGCCCCTACAGAAGAGAAAGACGACTATATAAAGGATAGCTTCTATGAGGAATTGGAACATACTTTTGATCAGTTCCCTAGATATCACATGAAAATTTTATTGGGGGATTTCAACGCTAAAGTAGGACGGGAGGATATTTTTAGACCAACTATTGGAAAAGAGAGCCTACACGCAATTAGTAGTGACAATGGAGTTAGATTAGTCAACTTTGCCACATCGAAAAATTTAATTGTCAAAAGTACAACATTCCCCCATAAGGATATACATAAATATACTTGGACTTCTCCAGATGGATTGACACACAACCAAATAGATCACATCTTGATAGATAAACGGAGACATACTAGTATAGTAGATATTCGAACTTTCAGGGGTGCAGACTGTAATTCTGACCATTATTTGGTGATTGGAGAATTAAGAGAAAGATTATCAGTAGCCAAGCGAGTAGAGCAACAAGTTAATATTACTAAATTCAATATTTTGAAATTAAAGGACGAGGAAGCTAAGCAAAATTATCAGGTCGAAATTTCGAATAGGTTTGCCACTTTAGAAAGTTCCGACGAAGTTGAGAAAGAATTAGATGTTAATAGCGTGTGGGAAAATATCAGAGATAGTATCAAAATTGCAGCTGAGCAGAGCATAGGTTATTATGAAACTAAGAAAAAGAAACCGTGGTTTGATGAAGATTGTTGCATGGTAGTAGAAAGAAGGAAACAGGCAAAATTGAAATTCTTACAGGATCCAGTTGAGGAGAAGAGAGATAATTATTTCAATGAAAGACGGGAAGCAAGTCGTACACTTAGGAATAAAAAGAGAGGTTACTTGAAGGAAAAACTGAATGAGGTAGAAACAAATAGTAAGAATAAAAACATTCGAGATTTATATAAGGGTATAAAGGAATTTAAGAACGGATATCAGCCAAGGGAAAACGTGATCAAGGATGAGAATGGTGACTTGCTTGCAGACTCTCCATCAATCCTAAACAGATGGAAAAACTATTTTGCGCAACTACTAAATGTACATAGGCCAAATAGAAATGATCGGGACGAAATTGAAATACAAACTGCTGAGCCATTTATACCCGAACCCACGCTTTCAGAAGTCGAAATTGCGATAGAAAATCTGAAAAAGTACAAGTCTCCAGGTATCGATCAAATTCCAGCAGAATTAATACAAGAGGGTGGAAGTGCATTATATAGCGAAATTTATAAACTTGTACTTGCTATTTGGGAAAAGGAAATTGTACCAGAACAATGGAAGGAGTCCATAATTGTACCTATTTTTAAAAAGGGGGACAAAACCAACTGTGGTAACTTTCGAGGAATATCACTTTTGTTGACGTCGTACAAAATTTTGTCCAATATTCTTTTGAGGAGATTAACTCCGTACGTAGATGAAATTATTGGGGATCATCAGTGCGGTTTTCGGCGTAATAGATCGACTATTGATCAGATTTTTTGTATTCGGCAGATAATGGAGAAAAAATGGGAGTATAAGGGTACAGTACATCAGTTATTCATAGATTTCAAAAAGGCTTATGACTCGGTTAAGAGGGAAGTATTATATGATATTCTTATTGAATTTGGTATTCCCAAGAAACTAGTTCGATTAATTAAAATGTGTCTCAGTGAAACATACAGCAGAGTCCGTATAGGTCAGTTTCTATCTGATGCTTTTCCAATTCACTGCGGGCTAAAGCAGGGAGATGCACTATCACCTTTACTTTTTAACTTCGCTTTAGAATATGCCATTAGGAAAGTTCAGGATAACAGGCAGGGTTTGGAATTGAACGGGCTACATCAGCTTCTTGTCTATGCAGATGACGTGAATATGTTAGGAGAAAATACACAAACGGTTAGGGAAAACACGGAAATTTTACTTGAAGCAAGTAAAGCGATCGGTTTGGAAGTAAATCCCGAAAAGACAAAGTATATGATTATGTCTCGTGACGGGAATATTGTACGAAATGGAAATATAAATATTGGAGATTTATCCTTCGAAGAGGTGGAAAAATTCAAATATCTTGGAGCAACAGTAACAAATATAAATGACACTCGGGAGGAAATTAAACGCAGAATAAATATGGGAAATGCGTGTTATTATTCGGTTGAGAAGCTCTTATCATCCAGTCTGCTGTCCAAAAATCTGAAAGTTAGAATTTATAAAACAGTTATATTACCGGTTCTTCTATATGGCTGTGAAACTTGGACTCTCACTCTGAGAGAGGAACATAGGTTAAGGGTTTTTGAGAATAAGGTGCTTAGGAAAATATTTGGGGCTAAGCGGGATGAAGTTACAGGAGAATGGAGAAAGTTACACAACACAGAACTGCACGCATTGTATTCTTCACCTGACATAATTAGGAACTTGAAATCGAGACGTTTGAGATGGGCAGGGCATGTAGCACGTATGGGCGAATCCAGAAATGCATATAGAGTGTTAGTTGGGAGACCGGAGGGAAAAAGACCTTTAGGGAGGCCGAGACGTAGATGGGAGGATAATATTAAAATGGATTTGAGGGAGGTGGGGTATGATGATAGAGACTGGCTTAATCTTGCACAGGATAGGGACCGATGGCGGGCTTATGTGAGGGCGGCAATGAACCTTCGGGTTCCTTAAAAGCCATTTGTAAGTAAGTAAGTAAGGAAGAACAGTTTAAATAAAAACAAAGTAAATACCTGTTACAGTAGGATATTATTTTTTTGCAGAGATCATGTGTGTAAATGTGTAACCATTCCGATTTTGGATAATATACCTAGGCCCACAGTTTTTAATGCAACTAATTCCATAAATTTTGTATTCGTGTTTTTTTCTTTCTATTTTTCAAAAGTTGAATGTAATATTGCATTCAAGTAGGTATAATGGTGTTTATTTATCAAGAATTCATGGAGTATTGTAATCCTTTTGCAAAATATTCACTTCCAGAATAAATCCACTGTGTCGATAAATTTCTGATGTGTTGGTGTAGGTTCATGTGGCAGACGTATTAAGTTCTCAAGAAATAAAAGAGCCTTTTTAAATTTAATATAAAAAGCAATCTTTTCTGTAATAATTTGCATGAATATTATTGGTGTTGATTTTAAATTCCCAGTGATTATTTGAGCCGTTCAGAGCAGAAGTGGTGTAAGTCAAAATTATGTAATGAGGTTTAAAGTAAAAATTCTGTAAAATACAGCTCAAAGTGGCAATTAATATATCCTTTGTGCTATTCACTGACTACTAATAGTTTGAATAAATTCAATATTAACTGCAACTTTGCGCTGTATTTTACAGAATGTTTACTTTAACCCTCATTACCCATTTTTGACTTACACCACTTCTGCTCTGAAAATAAAATTAGGCCTACATTTTCTGAGTTAATTGAAGTTACAAAATGTTCAACAAAATTGTGTGTTCATTTATTTGTTCTCACCTACGTCATATTAACAATAAGTGCATGTAAATTATGTATTATATAGGTAGGATAAGTTAAAATTAAGCTTATGTGTGAAAACTGGAAATGTAATGTAAAATGCGGTAAACTTGCCATGAAAATTTAAGCCATAATATCAGCACTATAAAGAATAAAGGAAATACTGGTTCTTAAGAAATGGAAAAATAATGAACTTCATAAATATCAAAGCTGCATACTCGTATCATACTGCATACTTCATAAATCAATGTCTGTCATATTAAGGTTTAAATCCTCCCCTTTTTTTATATTTAAGTTTACCTCAGCGGCCGAGTTTACCCCAATTTGCGGTATGGAAAATAGTTAATTTCTCGGGAAACAGGGAGAAGAGTTCACTACGCGATGTACCCTACGAGATATGCCCTACAATTTTGAAGCTACTAATTTTGACTCTTCTCACAGGAAATATAGAGTTCCAATGATTCATAAATATATTTAGGAATGAATTGAATTAACCGTCCACGTGAGAACTTATATTATTTCAAACAATGATACGTGATCAGGGCAATGATTCAGTTGTAAGGAGCAGAAAGAATTACGTTTATACTCAGCCTCTGAAACTTGTAGATTAACTGCGTGTGAAATTCTTCCAGGATTCTAAAGTAGAATTAATAATAACCATATACACTTATTGTATAGCATAAAAATATAAAATAAATTAGGCAAAACCCGTTTTCTGATGTGTTATCATATGTCGTGTGCACACTTTTTAACTTGCCTGCCGCTAGAGGGCTACTGTCGCGCCAGCTGTCAAATGTTGGCATATTTTATACGTATGAGTTGCGTGACTGTATCTATTAGACTGTGGATTCCAAGGTGGCTGCGCTGATGGTTACCCTGCGTGCTCGCTTGCTGGAAGTAATGCGCTCTGGTGGCTGCTTTGGTGGCTAGCTTGCTGGATTTCGAGGGTAGGTTCCTTGCTATTTTTCGTGTTGGTTTGCACGCTGGAACCAAAGATGATATAATATCACCACTGAAACATGTCGCCATGTTCATTGATTTCCAACTAAACCTGTTTTTTTCTATATTCCCTAGTTTCTAAGAAACAGCAATTAAATAGGCCTATCGGGCTTCAGCTGTTTTGCACTTATGGCTTAATTACCTTATTACGACATTTACTATTGTTAATGTAGAACTTTAGTTGTTTTCTACTCACGGTTTAGTTTCTTTTTGACCATGAGTGTTGGAAACAGATGAAACAGCAGATGATTTTCCAATTTGAACTGTGGAAGGAGCCAGCTCCGTGAGAACAACAACCATCACCGTAGCCAACACGGAAGCCAGCACCGTACACACTATGGTACCCAGCTTGCTAGCCAGCAAGGAAACACGCACCGTGGAAACTCGGCTTTAGTTTATAAAATATTGTAACATTAAATTAATTTTATACCTCTGATTGAGGTTCTGGCTGATATGTACATCTATTATCAGGCAGTACATCTCACTTGACTATATGTGTCAGAGGAAGAACAATAATTATTTGTGTGCATCTGTAGTCTGATTAGTGGTATATGTAGAAATCGGCGATGTATGCATTGGAGGGGGAAAGGAACTGTCCACCTTACCCCATTATTTCCTGGAGTAGTTGCATCATGAGTGATGCCTATTGGTGTTACTTACGAGGTTCAAATCTGCCTATGGACAGGTGAGTAAACAAACAAATTAATTTTGTTTCAGTTCAAATTCTCCTCTCCTCTCCTCTCCTCTCCTCTCCTCTCCTCTCCTCTCCTCTCCTCTCCTCTCCTCTCCTCTCCTCTCCTCTCCTCTCTTTTGGCATGAACGAATTATTAGGAATTTTTGCCTAACGGGGTTCTACTGTACATAATATAGCTAATGCGATTTTTAAAACCTGGTGCTATATTCTGAGAGTAACGCTAGCAAGGCGTCATCGAACTCGGAGTGCAGTCACTCACTAGCCATGTCTGGTCGCCAATAAACTAAACCACGTGTGAAATAATGACTCGTGCATATGCCATAAGTATGATTTTGGGCGTATAAACATTCGCTTTATTTGACCGCACTCGCTGTTGGTGATATGACAGCAGGGTGAGGGTGGCGAAGGGATGAATATTGATTGATCGGTAATGTTCCTGACTGACAGAACCACATGTATACAGCACAGTTTAAACTTTGTGCCCCAGGCTTGTCTGTACCCTGCGCGCAGCTGAGTGGAGCCTTTGCTGCCGCCTGCCACAGACGTAAACACAGCTCTAATAATTGCAGCCTTGAAAGCCACGCATGAACTGAGATCCTTATTGTCGCCCATACTTCAACAAGGTTTGCATATTACATAATTCTTCCACGGATTAGATCCACAGCTGATCATACTGTGAAGTCTGTAGGAGAAATAACTTTAATACTTCTTCGAGTTCTTCATACATTATCATTGAAGTTAGGAGGTATTCGTGTATATATATATATATATATATATATATATATATATATATATATATATATATATATATATGCTGAAGAACATTTTATGATTTTGTTTGCTTTCGTGTACAAAACAGCTTATAATAATAATAATAATAATAATAATAATAATAATAATAATAATAATTAGGGACAGGATTTTTATGTAATTACATATTATATTCTTTCCAACCTAACCGTAGGCCTATATAAATAACAAATCTTTGCGAATCTTGTAATTACCATTAATATAGTAAAATTTGATATTACATATTTTTACATATTTACCCCACATTACATATTATGGCTTGGTATTACATAAATCTACTTATTTAGGGGTTTTATTCATTTTTACTTCACTAAAAGGAAAAAAAAAAAAAAAAAAACTTCTATTGGAAAAGTTTACAATTTGAAATGCACAGATTTTTACCTACCCAAGAAAGGATATATTTCGGGACGAAACATAACGTCCTTAGTTCCAGGAAGTAGTAGAGGCACTTACCCCATACCACCCACTGAAAATAAGAGTGAACAATAGGCAACCTTACTCATACAACTACCTTGTATTGTAAAAAGCACTTGGAAAGTAGCTTTGCCTTCATGCAGTGGAGTGGGGCGAGGATGACATGATTTGTTTCGAGCTATAATTGTTCTGCACACGTCTTAACAAACCATTCCCATGCAATTTGCAACCTTACCCACCCTCGGAAAACCCGCGTCAAGTCTGACATGAGCCGCTAAAAAGTAGCCGAACTTTGATAAGAAGCTGGAGTAAAGAAACTGGAAAGATGTTGAAATATTAAAATAAATAGCTTTTCAGGTTATTGCTTGACCTCTTTACTTTTAAATTTAGTAGACGTATACGAAAATACGATTTTCCGAGCAATTAGAAAGTATGGTTCTCGGCTGGAATAATCCTACCCTTCTGAATGAGACAGGAATGTCACTTTTCAAACAACAGTTTGCAAATGTCTATAGTTTGAGGTATTAGTAGATACCTTGTTTCTTACAGAGAGCAGCTAAAATGCATGTGTCCGACATCTCCTCTTATTTTCTCCTAATCCAGTAAAGCGAAACAGTGTTTGCAGTACTGTTGTGTCATTCATTTCTCTAGTTTTAGTACTTACAGTATAAAGTGCAAGTGAATTTATCTACTGCTTTTAACTAAATAAAATGGCCCCTGTATCTTCAACCCTAACGACAAGAATAAAATCATGGATTGCGATGGACGAAGCTTTCACTACAGATGGAAAAATAGTAATGTGTCAAGTGTGCGGTAAAATAGTCGGGTACTCTTTGAAATCACAACTGGAGAACCTATACCTGCCTGATGCTGATATTAAATATTTTCATTATTTTACATATTTTGGTACATATTCAGCTTATTTTTCTTACATAAATATGTACATATTTCACACCTTGATATTACATAAAAATCTGGTCCATAATAATAACAATAATAATAATAATAATAATAATAATAATAATAATAATACCCAGTGAAAGTTATTATAGTATTCCTACCAGTAGTTACAGCTGCTGCTCTGGGAGAAATTTCTAACAAACCTCAATGCCAAAAGTGAAGTAAAGGCCTATATTAACTAACAGAGATCTTATTCAAGAGAGTGCAGACTGCCTGAGTAGACTCCACTTTCTACCGGACGACACCTTATTTAATCTTAAAGAGGTTTCCTAGATGTACGGAAAGTTAGATCAAGATTACGAGATCTCGAATTCAAAAAATGGTGTAAACTACCCCCCAAAGGAAAGAGCGTTGAACTCTTCGCGCATCAACCTCCTGCTAATCGCTGGATAACTACTCATAGAGGCCTAACATGCAGCGAATGGCGTGACGCTTTGAAGATGACTGGTAACGTAGCAGCAGTTCGTGCCATACCTGGAAGGACTATGGACAACAACAGCTGCCGTCATTGCGGCAGCGAGATAGAAACTCTCCCACACGTCCTCGGTTCTTGCCTGCATGGCGAGGCTTTGCGCAATATTAGACACCTCAAAGTAATTAGCGCCATTGCTCAAGCACTACGTAATAGTGGGTTTACTGTTTTCGAACAGGTTCATGGTCTATCAACCACCGGTCGCACTCGTAGGATAGATATGATCGCTTTCCAGGACCACCGGAGAGGTTTTATAATTGACCCTACAGTTCGTTTCGTGACTTGCAAGAGCCAACCGCAAGATGTCCATAAGGAAAAACAATTCATCTATGAACCAACAATACCGTATTATCAAGAGAAATATCAATTACAACAGATAGAAGTAATAGGGTTGATGGTCGGAGCAATAGGATCCATCCCGAAGCAGTTTGTTCATTTTTGCAAAGCTTTTCTTTTGCCATCACCTACAATTACCACTGTTTGTTTGCTTGCGTTGAAATGTTCGATTGCATTGTTAAGAAATCACCTCAGATAAGATAATGCACTGTAATTTATTTTTTCTCTTTCTTGCATTGGTTTTCATATTCATAACAAATTATCCATGTAATATGTACTATTCAAAATTTTGTTTTGTAAATGATATAATTTGTCTTCCAGGCAATCCCTGTTTAGGGAAATTGTTTGATAATGATAATAAACCTATATACACAGTGGGCCAAAAAAAAAAGGCACAAAATTAGAAATACTCCATTTTCGGAAATACAAAACATTAATTTATAATAAATACACTGTTGGAAAGAGTAGACTTTAAAGATGAGCAGGACTTATTATGTTTCTTTGAGGCTCAATTAAAATCTTATGGAGGTCAATACACAATGATAAGAAAAATGTGGTTTTTGAAGACAATTTATTACTTCAAAATGCAGAAACTGAATGTTGGTAAAATTAACAATAACATTGAACAACAAATTTTTACTTTTTGTCTTGCTCCGAAATAAATATAGGTGAATATTACTAATACTGTATGTGTGCGCTGAATTTAAAATCCAAATTGCCCTATCACGTACCATTTTCCGGAGAATGTGTATATTGATCGAATTGCTCACAGTCAGATGACTACGTCAGGGATATTATAATGAACGAATGAATCAATCAATAGCAGAAAATTAAAAGTTACGTAAAACGCACCCTTGCAAGTGAAATTGGGGCTGAGGGAAATAAATATGTAAGCTCGAAGCCTGTTGGCCACTTGTCTCACTCCGGTTTTAGTCGTTCCGTTAAAATATTATAATACTGTAACATCACTATGGGTGCTGGACCGGACTCAGAGAAAACAGCAGTTACTAAGAACTTTCATCATCTGACGTCACGGCGAGTGACGTCACATTACAACAATTTATTGGACGAATCCACTTAGGAAAGGGGAATATAGCAGTAAATAGAACAATTACTCTTGTATGCATTAATGAACGAACCCATCAGGCGTGTAAATGTAATAGTCCTCATCATAGGTAATAATAATAATAATAATAATAATAATAATAATAATAGTTTTATTTTCCCCGACAGAGTTAAGGCTCTCAGGTCTTCTCTTCCACTCGACCAGGATCAAAGTACAGACAGGAAAATGCATACCGCTATAAAATTATTAAATTCAAAAATATTAAAAAATAAAATAAAAACTAATATGTATACGTACAGATTAATTTTATTACCACCAGAGAGCCGATTTTTATGTGCTAAAACACGAACATATTTCCAGGAAATATGTATTTACATTTTTGTTGTGTGTGAAAATATGTTTTTATGTGAAATAAAATTCGGTTTTACTCTTGGAACTTCACATTCAGACCTTTTAACGTTGTTAATTGTGTTTTATCACGTGCAAAAAAAAAAACATTTACATAGAAATCGACTCTCTATCACAACAGCACACCCAGATAAACGTTTCACGCAATAATTATAATAATTTTTGTTACAATTCCAGGACTATCGTAGAAAAACATTGTATATTACTCGTTCCTAAAGGTATGTTCGATTCTTGTACCAAATTCAACACTTTACGAACTTGAACCATAAATAATTATTCTTTAGTAAAGTTAAAAAACGAGAAGTTTTTTTTTTAATAAACAGTACCTAAATATAAATTTAGTCTACGCATTTAATGAAGTGAGTTTTCTGTTGCGTAGTCTATAATTTGTAAAAAAAAATCTTCACTCATTTACAATTTGCATAAAAAGGTGCTGTCTTATTCCTTTCATTCTCTAATAATTTGCACATCTTGCCTATGAGTGTCTATGATACAGTCCCACTTCTCGTATGATAAGAAAAAAGAAAGTGACAACCTGTAACAAAAGAAGCTATTATGAGTATGACTATACCAGAGAGCTCAGATTTTTAATTTGCGTGACTGTACATTAGTGGCAAAAAAAAAAAAAAACCGGACCGACCCTTGTAGCTGATTTCAGAGCCTTGCTCACTCCAGAGCACGATAGACTGGCGACTAAGACCTTCGTGGTTCGAATCCTTCCTGGGAAGGAATTTTTTTTTTCCTTATTCAAATTTATTTGCAATATCTACTTTTCAATTTCTGGTAAAATTCATGTTCTGGGAATAATAGTTTAATTAAGTAGCAATATATCGCTGCACTCGAAAAGTATTGGGAATAAATCTGAATAAGGAACAAAAATAAGTTACCAGTCTATCGTGCTCTGGAGTGAACAAGACTCTGAAATCAGCTACATGGGTCGGTTCGGTTTTTTTTTGCCACTACTGTACATAACAACTGAGGCATAATTCTTAAACTCGAAAGAAAACAGAATTTTGGGTTTGAGCCCAGAAAGAGACATTCGCCCTTTGTCATTTTTATGTTTTGTATAATCTTAAGAATAGCTCTGAGACAATGTTAAGTCGTGTAAAGCTTGCATCGGGTCAGAAGAACCAAGGTTTTAGAGAGACCATGGAATCAACGTGCTCCGAATGCACGCATTGAAAAGGCAGTCACATCTGATAGTAATGAGTAAAATTTACTTGCGTAGCAGAGGTTCCACTCTGAATTTACTTTTCCCCTCTTTACAACGGCAATTAAACATCTACAAAAGAGGACAGATGTCAGAAAAATGGATTTTTACAAGAAGCAGCCAGAATATCATACTTCAAAGAATACCTAATGAGCAAACAATGAAAATAATGACGGTAGATGATAAAGTCGTCATAATGAGGAAATAGGACGACGAGAACTGAAACAAAATGACCGTGTTAGAAATGGGGAGAGAAGAGACTGTCATTAACAACATTAAATTGGATTCCACCTTAGAGACGACAAGGAGTAGTTGACAGGTCTGAACAACGCGATCGTCATCGACGTGGAGTAAGAGCTAGCGTGCGAATGTCGCGGTCTGAGACTGGACTCGGGTGTGGGTTCGAATCCCACTTGGGATGATTACCTGGTTTGACTTTTTTTCCCAGATTTTCTTCAACTGTAAGACGAAAGCTGGTAATCCATGGAGAATCCTTGGACTCACATCGCCAAAATATCATCTTGCTATTACAAATTCCATCAACATCAGCTAAGCGTCTAATTTACAAAGTCGTTAAATATTTATTTAAAAGACCAAAACAATAGTAACAGTAACAAATAAAAATATATTGTACGATCATTATATATCCCGGCTAAGCACTAACGTTTCCAAGTTGTGTCATGTAATTAATTAAGTTGATTGTATTAATTAAGGTGACTTGTAATTACTTAAGGGGTTATGTACAGCTTACAGCAATAAAATTTTGCAAATATTCAACATTTTTTTCCTCCATTACTGTACCTTGTACAAAAATGAAAGTTAGTATGTGTAAAACACTGTCCTTCTGTTATTTGAATAAAATATTTTTACGATTTAAAAAAAACATTGATATATATATTTTTTTTCAAAATTCAAAATAATGTGGAATGATGAAGCGTTTTCCTCATAACTAAAAATTATTCAACATTCTGTGATGAAACTTTTTGTGTGTATTAATGCATGTCCTATCTACAATATGATGCAAAATCACTTCTCTACCTTCGATATATTGTCTGATAAAAAATAAATACATTTAAAGAAAATGGTCAAATATCAGTATTTTCTTCTAACGCAAAATAAAAAAAAATATTATTTATTAAAGAATGTATTTAAAAGAGCATGATGTTGTAAGCACGAGTTTCAGCAATAAAATAAAAGAAAGAGAACATGAAAAGTTAATAAGTTATGAGGGAAAAGCTTCAGCACTGCACAGTGAACTACTATTTTGAATTTTGAAAAAAAAAAAAAATATATATATATATATATATAAATATACAAATCGTAAAAAAAATATATTTTTTTTCCATATAGCAGAAGGACAGTGTTTTACACATACCAGTTTTCATTATTGTACAAAATACAGTAAAGAAAGAAAAACTGTTGAATATTTCAAAAAATATTACTGCTGTAAGCTGTACTTAACCCCTTAAGTTGATAATAGTTGGGCTTAATATAAGTACTTATAAGGTAGGTTTACTTTTGCTTATAATAGGTGTTATTATAGCATAGTTTTTATTTATAATCCTACAGTTATTGCGTTTATTTATTTATAGTTAGAATTAAATTTAGGTTTTTTATTTTTTATTGCTGTAATTATTGTAATATTATTGTATATTATATATCACGGCCACCGGGTGTATATCCAATTGTAGTGTTAATACATACATACATAGGCCTACATACAGACATACATACATAGTTCACACTCATTTTCCCGAATCCACAATCCCGAATTCACGTTTTTCCGAAGCTACCTTTTCTGGAATGGTACTTTCCCGAAATCACGGTCCCGAATTTAATTTACTATAAAGTTTCCCGAATATATTATGCGAGAAATTCCCGAACAGTTAAAGACATGAATTGGCAATCACTACATTTTGCCAGGAAACAAAAAAAAAAAAAAAATTACAAAAACTACATTTAGACATACAAATTTATTAAATTGATGTTATGGGAAACATGGCAGATGAAGCTACAATTATAACTTCAGCGCGAGGAGGTGAAAAGATTTCGCTGGAAGTTAAGTGTATTTGAAGAGCAAGAGTGCGGCTAAAGGAAAAATATACTGGAACTGTGCAAAAGTATGTTCCAAAGAATGTTCTGCGCGGGCGATTACTTCTGGACCACCTGATAACCTGCAAGTACTGAAAGGGCCAGCTGCAGAGAGAGTGGCTACAACTTCAATACGAATTATCGTGCAGGATTATCATACCTATGCAGCCGATAACAGACACTTCGATTACCTGAGGACACTTACACATTATTTCACTTTTTAAAGAGAAGGTGTAATTAATTGAAGGGTTCAGTATAATAGTGGGCCAAGCGCCATTTACTAAAACCGGAGAAAACAAGGGTTAAAATGAAGTTACTTCCATAATTCAATGGAAACATATAGCAAGTAATATAAAGTATACACATTAAAATTAAATTATATGTCAATGTTCATTAAACTATGGTATTCACTTAACTTTAACCCTTGCTTTCTCTGTTTTTAATAAATGGCGCTTGGCCCACTATGGCTCTGAACCCTTTATTATTCATTATACCACTTATTATATTACATATATTTGTGTGGTAATATACACTACTGTATTATCGGGAAAATGGAAATCAAAGAAATCGGGAATGTGGATTCGGAAATTTTGCATTCGGGAAAATGGAAATCAAAGAAATCGGGAAAATGTCTGTCGGGAAGGTGAATTCGGCAATTTTGTATTCGAGAAAAATGCTATTCGGGAATGTAGATGTTCGGGAATGCGGATTCGGGAAGATGTCCGGGACCATCCATCCATCCATACATACATACATACATACATACATACATACATACATACATACATACATACATACATACATACTGTATATACATTAGACCTACATGTTATGTAGGCCTATTAAACGATTCCCATTGATTACTCACACTTACGAAGTTCATTACCAAACGTCATTTTGAATAAAAAAATCATACGAAACTTGTCCGATTACGAGGGTTAATATGCCATTGTAAATCAGACCTCAAGAGTTCGTCTTAGACTATCTAACATTATTGAGTACTTTCCAACAGACCGAGTAAAGAAAAGTGTGTCAGTAGATTGAACCTTTATCTTTGAAAGTAATCTAGATTCGCGATTACTATGCATGCAGGCAAGAGCTAAAAATTTGAAAGTGACAATTATAGCAATTAGATTGAAGTATCATTTTGTGAGATGATAAAACTTTTCTCACATACAAGCATAATATTTACGGTATAAAACAATAATTGTTATTTTGTACTCTGCGAAATAAAAACAACAAACTAAAATAAAAAAATAGAAATTTTATCATCCAATCAACACAGAGGCAACGTGTGATCATCAGGATGATTTTCTCAGGCGCTATGTTGGCTTATGAAATTGGATTTCCCTAATCACTGTAAATTCACATAACTTATTCACCACGTTGCTGGTTGGGCACCGGTGCCATTGGTCGAAATGTTAAGAGGATATTTATTTTCCTACGAGGACTCGAAGAATCAGTACTCATTCCGCATCGCTAGACTAACGTATGGCGCCTTAGAGAAGCAGCTACACACATTTATAATAATTCATTATATTTATTTGTTAAACAGCATCTAAATCCGTTATGGTGTACCTTCATAGGTCTACAGAGTGTATACAGAGTGTATACAGAGTGGAAGTGAAATAACCCTGCAGATTTTCAGGGCGAATAGTTCATGTGGTATGCAACAAAAAACTTTAATATCATATTGGTGGAAAGTTCATACTTCTCTTAGATTTTTTTTTCCAAAAGTTTAATACCCTCTTATTCGGTAACTATTGCGAGTAGGATCGTGATTTTTGTCTATATCGATAGAAAACCTAATAAAGAGTCATTTATCCCTCTGGCATATTTCAATAGCATGGGCGTTTTTCTTAATTTAAAAACCAGTAATTTCAAGGTAATGATCGATGGATGCGACAAGATTGCAACGTTGTTGCCAGTCAGAGAGGGAGACTAAGGCAGTTCACGTAGGCTCAGTTCGTTGACTTCTTACATCTGGATTACCAGAAGAAAGAGGACTGTGTTTGGGGCAATGTTTCCAGATTGCTGGAAATTCCAACTTAATTTTCTAACTAACCATGCATTTAATCACAAAACGTAATATAGTTTTCTATTCATTTAAGTGTACCCTATCATCCTTTCATTCTGCAGGACTATTTCACTTCCACTCTGTATTATATATATTGACAACATTAACTACAGTAAACATGCAAATTCTGATTTAATGAAACACAGTCGGTTCTTTTATTCAGATTTGTATTGGTACAGCGCCGTACATATTAAATCGAATCCATAAACTTAATTCGCGATGATACCAGAATAAGTACAGTGTACCAGTGTAACTTCATCAGGCAGCCTGCGTATAAGTTAGGCCTACTCTATACAGGGTGATTCACGAGGAAAGGTAAAAAATTTAGGATACGATATCTTAGGCGATTTTGAGTGAAAGAGTTCATATGAACCTAGGTCCGTTTTCGAACGATGGCGGAGCTAGATGCATTTTTTTTTGGTAAAACATCTCGCCCCAATGTGAATCAGACGTTACCATAGGCTGCTGACGTGAGAACGTGAGACAAGGTTACCGATCGCAATGAATGACGTAACATTGGAATCTGCATTGTGAGCGATGTAGATAAGAGAAACAAACCGGGTGGTGGGGCATTACAAATGTCCAACCGCCTGCCCTTGTCTGACGTAATGACACAGAACCAGCACATAACACAAATACCACTATCACTTAGTTGAAAGCAGTTCAGTCAGCTACTTACAGTATAGTAGTTATACAGGTACAGTTATCGGAAGGGTTAAGTTGTGTTTTTCAAGATGCCTTATAAATTTTCGATTGCGGAATACGCCGATATTGTGTATGTTTATGGTTTGTGCAATGGAAGTTCCTTGCGTGCCGTCGCTGAATATGAACGACGCTTTCCGAACAGAAGGGTACCATATCGAAGAGTATTTACTGTCAATGGGATTAGATGAAAGACTTAGTATAGAAAAGGAAGGGGGAAACGAGAGAGGCGCTAATCGACCGTATTTTGGATGCGGCATAAAGAACAGACACGTGCAACTCTCCCGAGCGATGAGCGCGATTCACGTCCGAGTCCACACCTGTGGAGTAACGGTCAGCGCGTCTGGCCGCGAAACCAGGTGGCCCGGGTTCGATTCCCGGTCGGGGCAAGTTACCTGGTTGAGGTTTTTTCCGGGGTTTTCCTTCAACCCAAGATGAGCAAATGCTGGGTAACTTTCGGTGCTGGACCCCGGACTCATTTCACCGGCATTATCACTTTAATCTCATTCAGACGCTGTTGATAAAGCGTCGTAAAATAACCTACTAAAATTTAAAAAATTCACGCCCGAGCGCAACAGTGTAATGAAGCAGAAGGAGGTACCTTTGAAAATGTGCGAAAACATGGACTCCGACATCTAGAATATTAGGTATGTATGCATACGTGAATATAAACTTTAAATTTGTCCGTTATCTGTCTCTAAATGCGAGTTAGTACAATGGAATCCCTGAAGTTTTTGTGAAATCAAAGAGCCATATCTCCGTAACCGTACGAAAACGGACCCATATTCATATGAACTTTTTGATTCAGACTGACTTCAGAATTCACATCCTAAATTTTTTACCTTTTCTCGTGATTAACCCTGTATACATAAAATTGACAACACTGAATATAGTAAACATGCAAATTCTGATATAATGAAACACAGTCGGTTCTTTTGTTCAGATGTGTATTGTTACAGCGCCGTAAATAATAATCGAATCCATGGACTTTATTCACGATGATACCAGAATATGTACAGTGTGCCAGTTAACTTCATCAGGCATCCTGGATATGTTAGATCTACTCTATGCGTACTGTGTGTGTATCCACCTCATACAAGAGGTTCAAACCAACAACATTTGAGTTTCATGCCGCTTGAGAGCTGACTCTTTTCCTCTGTGACTGAAGTATTAATATTTCCTGCTAAAATTTCAGCGGACCCGGGTTCGATTTTCGATAGGTGTTGATTTGTTAACTGGTTGTATGCTCTTATCTTATATTTGTCTCGTATTGTTGTAAGTTTAGGCCTTACATAATGCTGAACATAATATGACCACGAAGTCCTTTTATCACTGAATTCCTAGTGTTGATTTACAACTTTCAACGGAGTCTAACGGACTAAAAGGCCCAAAACTTGCAAGCAGACAATGATAATGATGATCAAAGATAAAACTGGCCCATATTGTTACGGGCATTTGGCTGCAGTTTAAACGTGAATTATTTTAAGAGAGTTACTCGCTGCCTCCCCTCTTTGTGTTGTATTCCCCATATTTGGCTAACGCAATCATTGGAGCGTGTAGCGTTGCAATGGAGGCTGTGTACGATAATTAAATACCTGTTATATTGCGCAGGGAAGAGCAGCGCAGAGAGTCACAGCTTGTAGAGTCCACTTCAGTGGATGTAAGTCACTTTATACCTCCCACACTACGCCCACCCACCTTCACTCTTGATAGATTAGTTTGTTCAGCAGGCTGCACTGAACATGCTACCTACTCTATTTATCTATCAAGGGCTTCTCGTTTATTTTTTGCTCTTCTGAACTTATATCAGACTGAAACATAGTTGGACTTTGTCACGTGGGATCCGAATAACGCCGAGTCTTTCTGAGATCACAGCACCAGAATGAAAACGAACAAATAAAAACGGTCTAAACAGCTTCGAATTACGATTGCGGCTCTCTGAGAGGTCACTATGTTCAGAGCACTCAGATAACACACATTTGAAAGTGCGCAGAAACCAAATGCCCCCACAGATCAGACTGGAGTGGGGAATATGTCATTTGGCTTGAGTTAGGGGTGGAAGGTTATTCCAAAATAACCGGTTATTTTCCGGTTAATATTTTTTTATCATTTTTAAGTCAGGAAATTAGTCTGGAAAACAAAATGAACCGTTATTTACAATAGAACTAATATAATAAATAGTAATCAACTGTAAACCACCAGAATATAGTCGAAAGAATGTCATTAAGTGCTGAAGATCATCAATGATGTCCTTAAAATACAAGAAAATAATAAGAGGTTATGGAATTGCATTCAGTTAATTACTTCATTCACATTAGAGCCGTAGATAAGATACATAAAAAACAACACATATTCCATACTGGTAGAATAATAATTTTGATTAGGACATTTCGACGGGCATTCTGTTCTACGAGTATAACCAATAAATACTGAAGTCAAAATTTCTCGCCGTTTGAAATGATCCAATATCCGTAGATATTATAAACCAATAAGAGAAAGTTAGCGATTAAGGTAGGTATATAATATTGACCTTAAATCGAAGTCAAATTTCACTTTGTCATCTATGGACAGAGGAAGTAAAGTAGTAACTCATTAGGAATGGACTAAGGGGCAATTTTTATACAGAATTTATTACATAGAATACAAAATAATAGAAAGAAACTATGTTCGACTGATGTTAAATTGGAGATAAATTTAAAATACATTTGATTCGGCGTGTATTTAAAAAAATTACCAGTCGTTCGGTTGTTGAGGAAAATAACCGGTTATCAGGTTAAACCGGCAAGCAAAAATAACCGGTAATGAACCAGTTAACCGTATGAAAATAACCAGTTATCAAAATAACCAGTTATTTTTGCCTATCCCTAGCTTGAGTCTCTTGAACAGTACGGATCTGCTCCTGTGAAGTACGGTTTGCTCTGAACAGTATAGTAGCCTACAGAGTGGAAGTGAAATAATCCTGCAGATTGAAAGGGACGATAAGTTACACTTAAATGAATCCTACATTCGATTAGGAAACTGAATTGGAAGTTTCAGCACGCTGGCAACATCGCTGCATCTTTCTTCTCGTAATACAGATGTAAGAGATCAACGAACTCAGGTCTGTCTGCCTTAGCGAACTGTCTCCCCTGTCTCTTTCTGGCTACAATGTTGCAAGCTCATAGCATCGGTCAGTGGCTTGAAATTATAGTGGTTTAAAATTAAACTTATAAGAATACCGCCCATGCCATTGAAATGCACCATAGGAAAAAATGATTATTACATTTTCTTTCGATATAGACAAAAATCACGATCCTAATCGTATTTGAGGGTGCTAAACATTTTCAAGCAATACGGCATTACACTTTTTGTTACATACAAGAGCTAATCGTTCTGAAAATCTGCAGGATTATTTCACTTCCATCCTGTATAGAATTATTCTATTCCTACTGCGTTAGTGTGTTTCAGGTCAATCTTAAAATGTAAAATGGCTTAACTATCTATCACACCTTTTGTTATCAGTTAGTGGGTGTGGAAGTATGACACAATGCGCAACACAAGAAAGGTAGCGCTATGTTTTGTATGTTGCCACACTATAGTTGTGTGCATCACTGCCCTTGGCTCGGCCTAGGCCTAACTCTTCGGGGCTACGAGTATTATTATTGCATAATATTAGATTTTAAGTGTAGCGAAACACTCTTGTCAAGCGCAAGGACT